>NW_027262054.1:0-47108 GCF_902827115.2 Pseudochaenichthys georgianus | reverse complement strand
TTACTATACTAATACTACTGTATTACTTATACTAATACTACTGTATTACTATACTAATACTACTGTATTACTTATACTAATACTACTGTATTACTATACTAATACTACTGTATTACTTATACTAATACTACTGTATTACTATACTAATACTACTGTATTACTTATACTAATACTACTGTATTACTATACTAATACTACTGTATTACTTATACTAATACTACTGTATTACTATACTAATACTACTGTATTACTATACTAATACTACTGTATTACTTATACTAATACTACTGTATTACTATACTAATACTACTGTATTACTATACTAATACTACTGTATTACTTATACTAATACTACTGTATTACTATACTAATACTACTGTATTACTTATACTAATACTACTGTATTACTTATACTAATACTACTGTATTACTATACTAATACTACTGTATTACTTATACTAATACTACTGTATTACTATACTAATACTACTGTATTACTATACTAATACTACTGTATTACTTATACTAATACTACTGTATTACTATACTAATACTACTGTATTACTTATACTAATACTACTGTATTACTTATACTAATACTACTGTATTACTATACTAATGTAATACTATACTAATACCACTGTATTACTACACTAATACTACTACTGTATTACTATACTAATACTACTGTAATACTATACTAATACTACTGTATTACTATACTAATACTACTGTATTACTATACTAATACTACTGTAATACTATACTAATACCACTGTATTACTATACTAATACTACTGTATTACTATACTAATACTACTGTAATACTATACTAATACTACTGTATTACTATACCAATACTACTGTATTACTATACTAATACTACTGTAATACTTATACTAATACTACTGTATTACTTATACTAATACTACTGTAACACTTATACTAATACTACTGTAATACTTATAATAATAATAATAATAATACTGTAATACTTTTACTAATACCACTGTATTACTTATACTAATACTACTGTAATACTTATACTAATACTACTGTATTACTATACTAATACTACTGTAATACTTATACTAATACTACTGTAATACTAATACTACTGTATTACTATACTAATACTACTGTATTACTTATACTAATACTGCAGTAACACTTATAATAATACTACTGTAACACGTGTACTAATACTGCAGTAACACTTGTACTAATACTCTAGCAACACTTGTACTAATACTGCAGTAACACTTATACTGAAATACTGCAGTAATACTTATACTGAAATACTGCAGTAACACTTGTACTAATACTGCAGTAACACGTGTACTAATACTGCAGTATTACTTATACTAATACTGCAGTAACACTTTTACTAATACTGCATTAACACTTGTACTAATACTGCTGTATTACTTGTACTAATACTGCAGTAACACTTACTGTATACTAATACTGCAGTAACACTTATACTAATACTGCAGTAACACTTCTACTAATACTGCTGTATTACTTATACTAATACTGCAGTAACACGTATACTAATACTGCAGTAACACTTGTACTAATACTGCAGTAACACTTATACTAATACTGCAGTATTACTTATACTAATACTGCTTATTCTAATACTACTGTACTAATACTGCAGATGTACTTTTGTGCATAAAGGTGTGTTCATACAAGTGTGTGTGTGTGTGTGTGTGTGTGTTTGTTCACCTATGTCCACTGGTTCATTTTGACTGTTTGACGATGATGAAGCTGCAGCTGATGAAGAACAGAGGAAATAAATGCTTTACTCTAAAGTGGACCGATCATGCGATATCTGAAGATATACTGTCGGCCATAACGATACGAAACATGTCAGACCCCCTGCAGCTCAAACCCCTCTATTGCAGCCCTGTTAGAGAACAAGGTTCTTGGGTCCTTAGCTTGAAAAAAAGGAAAGAAGAGGAGGCGGAGCTAATGCCTGATCACAATTGTACCGAAATAAAGTAAAATTGTGCTGTGATAAAACGCCATCCTGTTCTAAACCACATCAAGGATTACTTCTGAAACCGTACGGAGCTCAAATGCTTTCTCTCTTGCAGGTTTATCACGAGGTGAGTTCTTTTTTTTATTTCCTGCTTTTTAAACACGTGCTCTCCAGCACAGGCCAGCTCTGAGTGTTAGCGAGGCTTGCTAATGTAAGACATTAAAATCAATGTTTAATGATGTAATCTAGTTTAAACATACAGTCATCTTAAAACTGTTTTATTGTGAAAACATTTCCGGTTAGCATTCGCCTGTGGCTAATGTTGATGCTAACGTTTATTTTGAAAGGCTATTCCGGAAGAAGTCTCCGGAATACCAACAGTAAGCTTCTCTTCCGGTTTGACGTAAACAAGATTACAGCCGTTAAAATGCATTAAATAAAAAGTCACGAATGAGTGTATAAGGAGAAAAGGCGTGTGGAGTGATGCAATGAATATACAACGTTTAAATCCTCGATATCGGACATAAGAAGAAAGCGATGGGAGGACCGACGTCACGGGAGCCACGCGACCACCACCTTCCGTTCGTTTCATCACCACGCTATTTAATTAAAGTAACCAATTTCACCCTTCTCAGAGACTCCATTGTCTCTTTAAACTTCTTCCCGGACGCGAGAGAAAATAACTGTAACCCCGTTTTTAAAAGATTTGGGTACGGAGGAAAAGAGAGAGGGTTTTATTTTCTGACGCTGCAGATGTAGAGAAGACATCACATATACCTCATTCACACCAATGGTGTTTCAGGGCCGGTTCGGAGCTGGAGCTGTTCACACCACAGCGGAGCCGCCACTTAGCTCCGGAATCCGGTTAGTTTCAAGCACCAAAAAATTGTCCGGCTAGAGCAAAAGCACCGCATACGCCACGCTGACGTCGAGGCGGGGCGGGGGGGGGGGAGATCAACTCCTGAACAACAACAAGCCCACGTTGTATCCAGTTTGTACACAACGATGGAGAGACTTAACCAGCAGCAGGGGTCCACTGAGGAGACCAGCTCCCTGCTGGGAACCTGGTCCACTGAGGAGACCAGCTCCCTGCTGGGAACCTGGTCCACTGAGGAGACCAGCTCCCTGCTGGGAACCTGGTCCACTGAGGAGACCAGCTCCCTGCTGGGAACCTGGTCCACTGAGGAGACCAGCTCCCTGCTGGGAACCTGGTCCACTGAGGAGACCAGCTCCCTGCTGGGAACCTGGTCCACTGAGGAGACCAGAGACCTGCTGGGAACCTGGTCCACTGAGGAGACCAGAGACCTGCTGGGAACCTGGTCCACTGAGGAGACCAGAGACCTGCTGGGAACCTGGTCCACTGAGGAGACCAGAGACCTGCTGGGAACCTGGGCCTCTGAAGAGGTGCAGAGGAAGCTGGAGCACCATCGGCCATTGTTGTTGTCGTCGCTGTGAGGGGTTTCCGTGCAGGTTGGCTTTATGAAGCAGGCACGCAAACGGTTAGGCCATGACGCAAACGATGACGCAATGACGCAGCACCAGTCGGACTCTGGGCGGTGTGAAAAGAGCCGGAGCTAAACCGAAGAACCGGTTCTGAACCTGAAGAGCTCCAGCACGGAGCTTGAACCGGAGTTGCGTTGGTGTGAATGAGGTAAAAGTGCATTTTGCATGATAGGTTCCCTTTAAATATGAGCAGAAATAATTTTTGTATTTTCAGAATAAAAGTCAGTATAAAAGTCTTCCCGGGTTTTCAGAGTAAAAGCCTCAGTAGATATTCAGATTAAAAGTCTCTCACCTCCCTGGGCTGCTGAGAGGGAGGAGTCTGAGAGAGAGCTGGGCAGTGCTTGGTCAGAAGAGCTCGAAGAGGCGTGGTCTGGTCCTGATTGGTCGACGCTGATGTCATGATCTTTATCAAGAGAGAAGAGACTTTACTGCCACCAACATAATATAATGTTATATCTTATATCATGTAATATAATATTGAATAATATACTTTAATATCATGTTATATAGGATAATATAATGTAATACAATATAATATCATGTAGTATAATATTAAGTCTGTGTTTTTTTTAATCTAGGCTTCTGTTCACACATGAATGAATACAGCTAACACACATAATGAAGTATTTAACTTCAACCTCATCACTGGACGGTTATTGTTACCAGTCAGGTCACATGACACCTTTAGTCCATGACACCTTTAGTCCGGTCACATGACACCTTTAGTCCGGTCACATGACACCTTTAGTCCATGACACCTTTAGTCCGGTCACATGACACCTTTAGTCCGGTCATATGCCACCTTTAGTCCGGTCACATGACACCTTTAGTCCGGTCACATGACACCTTTAGTCCATGACACCTTTAGTCCGGTCACATGACACCTTTAGTCCGGTCACATGACACCTTTAGTCCATGACACCTTTAGTCCGGTCACATGACACCTTTAGTCCGGTCACATGACACCTTTAGTCAGCTCACATGACACCTTTAGTCCGGTCACATGACACCTTTAGTCCGGTCACATGACACCTTTAGTCCGGTCACATGACACCTTTAGTCCGGTCACATGACACCTTTAGTCCATGACACCTTTAGTCCGGTCTAGGACTCTCGGCTTCCTGTTTTTCATTCCAGGATGTCACCCCCGGTCTGTCATGTGTGTATTTGTTTCCTGTCTGTGTTTTCCCTCCTGTGTTCTGTCCTGATTCTGTTCACCTGTGTCTTTGTGTTTCCCTCCCCAGCTGTGTCTTTGTGCTTCCCTCCCCAGCTGTGTCTTTGTGCTTCCCTCCCCAGCTGTGTCTTCTCGTCTTGATTGGCCATGTGTGTATTTAAGTTCTTGTTTTCTGTTGGGGTTTCGTGGGTTCCTTTTTGTGCTTGGAGGGGGATAGAGTTCCTGTCTGGTTTCTTGTTGATCCTGTTGCCTTGAATAAAGGTTTTTTCTGTTAAACAATCGTCTGTCTGCACTTGGGTCCTCCCCGCGCTGCTCAACCTTAACAGAAGGAACCCACCAAGAATGGACCCAGCAGACGAGGTGACGTACAATTTAATGTGCTTAAAAAATTACTGTCGATATGCCTCCAGTAGAGAAGAGAGGCAGTCAATTATCTCTACGGCACGCCAAGAAGTAACCTCAAAGCCCTGGTTAAGAGAGTTACTACCCGAGCGGGTGGAGGACTTTTTCGGTAGCTTTGAGGTCAAACCTGTTCCCCGGCCTGCTAGCCCCCTCCCGGCCACAGTTCCCAACAAGGCTCCTTTCAAGGACCCTTTCGCTGGGTCTCGTCTGGCTTTTGGAGGACCTCTGAGCCTCCACAAGGCTTCAAGGCAGCATGGAAGGAAACGCAAGGCCAGGATTCCAGCCCGTGCCCGCCATGGTCCCAGACCCAGAAGCCATGATTCCGTCTCCAGTACCTGCCCCAGCAGCCATGGTCCCTCCTCTAGTCCCTACTCAAGTCCCTTCTCAAGTCCCTCCTCTAGTCCCTCCTCTAGTCCCTTCCCAAGCCCCTTCTCTAGTCCCTTCTCTAGTCCCTACTCTAGTCCCTTCTCTAGTCCCTTCTCTAGTCCCTACTCTAGTCCCTTCTCTAGTCCTTACTCCAGTCCCTCCTCTAGTCCCTACTCAAGTCCCTACTCAAGTCCTTACTCAAGTCCTTACTCAAGTCCCTCCTCTAGTCCCTACTCAAGTCCCTACTCAAGTCCTTACTCAAGTCCCTTCTCAAGTCCCTACTCTCTTCTCAAGTCCCTTCTCAAGTCCCTTCTCTAGTCCCTTCTCAAGTCCCTTCTCCAGTCCCCTCTCCATTCCCTACTCAAGTCCCTACTCTCTTCTCAAGTCCCTTCTCAAGTCCTTACTCAAGTCCCTTTCCAAGTCCCTTTCCAAGTCCCTTCTCTAGTCCCTTCTCTAATCCCTTCTCTAGTCCCTTCTGACAACTCCATGTCCTGTGCCAGCCGACACCTGTTTCGCTGGGGGTCCTGCCAACCCCTTGTCTTGCCCCTTTGGGGGTCCCCCCTGACTACTATCCCACCGGTGGTCCAGCCAACCCCATGTCCTGTCTCGTTGGGAGTTCCGCTGGGGGTCCTGCCAACTCTGTGTCCTGTCCTGTTGGGGGTCCCGCCGACTACTGTTCTGCCGGGGGTCCTGCCAACCCCATGTCCTGTTCCGTCGGGGATCCTGCCGACTCCATGTCCTGTTTTGTTGGGGGTTCCGCTGAGGGTCCTGCCAACCCCATGTCCTGTCCCGTTGGGGGTCCCGCCGACTACTTTTCTGCCGGGGGACCTGCCAGTCCCATGTTCTGTTCCATTGGGGGTCTCGCTGGGAGTCCTGCCAACTCCGTCGCCTGACCTGTTGGGGGTCCCGCCGACAACTGCCCCGCCAACACCTGTTCCATCGGAGGTCCAGCCAGCTCTGAATCCTGTTCAGCCAGAGGTCCAGCTGCCACCAGATCCTGACCCACTGGGGGTCCTGCCAACTCTGTGTCCTGTCCTGTTGGGGGTCCCGCCGACTACTGTTCTGCCGGGGGTCCTGCCAACCCCATGTCCTGTTCCGTCGGGGATCCTGCCGACTCCATGTCCTGTTTTGTTGGGGGTTCCGCTGAGGGTCCTGCCAACCCCATGTCCTGTCCCGTTGGGGGTCCCGCCGACTACTTTTCTGCCAGGGGACCTGCCAGTCCCATGTTCTGTTCCATTGGGGGTCTCGCTGGGAGTCCTGCCAACTCCGTCGCCTGACCTGTTGGGGGTCCCGCCGACAACTGCCCCGCCAACACCTGTTCCATCGGAGGTCCAGCCAGCTCTGAATCCTGTTCAGCCAGAGGTCCAGCTGCCACCAGATCCTGACCCACTGGGGGTCCTGCCTACACTTTGTCCAGTTCTGTTGGGGGTCCCGTTGATGTCTTGGGTCCATTCGACACCAGCCCTTGCTCCGTCCGGGGTTCCACTGACACCAGCCCATGTTCTATCCAGGTTCCTGTCTGTGCCTGTCCCGACGGCTCCATTCCCTTCCTTCCTGTCCTCTGGAGCTGTCCCGTCGCCGCCTTCTTGCTCGCCCTCGAGCCCGGCCCCCTGAGTTTCCCAGCTGCGGCCTTCGCCCTCGAGCCCGGCCCCCTGAGTTACCCAGCCTCTGTCTTCGCCCTCAAGCCCGGCCCCCTGAGTTCCCCAGCCGATGCCTTCGCCCTCGAGCCTGGCCCCCTGAGTTACCCAGCCTCTGTCTTCGCCCTCGAGCCTGGCCCCCTGAGTTACCCAGCCTCTGTCTTCGCCCTCGAGCCCGGCCCCCTGAGTTCCCCAGCCGCGGCCTTCGCCCTCGAGCCCGGCCCCCTGAGTTACCCAGCCTCTGTCTTCGCCCTCGAGCCTGGCCCTCTGAGTTCCCCAGCCGATGCCTTCGCCCTCAAGCCTGGCCCCCTGACTTTCCCAGTCGCTGCCTTCGCCCTCGAGTCCGGCCCCCTAATTTATCCCGACGAGGCTTTCACCCCTGTCTTCGGCCCCCTGAATTTCCCCGCCACGGACTTCCCTGTTCTGTTGCTGTTCCCCCGGGCCGTCCGCCCGAGTCCCCCTTCTTGGCCTCTACCTTGCCCCCGGGCCGTCCGCCCGAGTCCCCCTTCTCGGCCTCTGATTTTCCCCTGGCCCGTCCGCCCGAGTCCCCCTTCTCGACCTCTGCCGTGCCCCGTGCCTCCCGCCCAAATCCCTCCTCCAGACCCCTCCATCCGCCCTTCTTGACCTTTTTGACTTTTTAGGGACGTCTGGGATCCGTCCCTTGAGGGGGGAATTATGTTAGGATCTGTTTATTTTATGTTTTGGAGTTGTCTAGGACTCTCGGCTTCCCGTTTTTCATTCCAGGATGTTCACCCCCGGTCTGTCATGTGTGTATTTGTTTCCTGTCTGTGTTTTCCGTCCTGTGTGATGACCTGATTCTGTTCACCTGTGTCTTTGTGCTTCCCTCCCCAGCTGTGTCTTTGTGCTTCTCTCCCCAGCTGTGTCTTTGTGCTTCCCTCCCCAGCTGTGTCTTTGTGCTTCCCTCCCCAGCTGTGTATTTGTGCTTCCCTCCCCAGCTGTGTCTTTGTGCTTCCCTCCCCAGCTGTGTCTTTGTGCTTCCCTCCCCAGCTGTGTCTTCTCGTCTCGATTGGCCATGTGTGTATTTAAGTTCTTGTTTTCTGTTGGGGTTTCGTGGGTTCCTTTTTGTGCTTAGAGGGGGATACTCAACTGCTGCTCAACCTTAACACCTTTAGTCCGGTCACATGACACCTGGAGATGGGTTCAGTACCTGAAGGTGATTCCAGACTGGAGCCGCTTTTCTGACCGGCTGTCACACCTAAAGAACACGTGATGAATAACGTGATGAATAACGTGATGAATAACGTGAATAATAACATGGGATGACATGAAAACCTGTACCACCTCCACCTGTACCACCTCCACCTGTACCACCTGTACCACCTCCACCTGTACCACCTCTACCTATACCACCTCCACTTGTACCACCTGCACCACCTCCACCTATACCACCTCCACCTGTACCACCTCCACTTGTACCACCTGCACCATCTCCACCTCCACTTGTACCACATGTACCACCTCCACTTGTACCACCTCCACTTGTACCACCTGTACCACCTCCACTTGTACCACCTGCACCACCTCCATCTATACCACCTCCACTTGTACCACCTGTACCACCTCCACTTGTACCACCTGTACCACCTCCACTTGTACCACATGTACCACCTCCACTTGTACCACCTCCACTTGTACCACCTGCACCACCTCCACCTATACCACCTCCACTTGTACCACCTGTACCACCTCCACCTGTACCACCTCCACTTGTACCACCTCCACTTGTACCACATGTACCACCTCCACTTGTACCACCTCCACTTGTACCACCTGTACCACCTCCACTTGTACCACCTCCACTTGTACCACATGTACCACCTCCACTTGTACCACCTCCACTTGTACCACATGTACCACCTCCACTTGTACCACCTCCACTTGTACCACCTCCACTTGTACCACATGTACCACCTCCACTTGTACCACCTCCACTTGTACCACCTGTACCACCTCCACTTGTACCACCTGCACCACCTCCATCTATACCACCTCCACTTGTACCACCTGTACCACCTCCACTTGTACCACATGTACCACCTCCACATGTACCACCTCCACTTGTACCACCTCCACTTGTACCACATGTACCACCTCCACCTGTACCACCTCCACTTGTACCACCTCCAACTGTACCACCTGTACCACCTCCACTTGTACCACCTCCACTTGTACCACCTGTACCACCTCCACCTGTACCACCTCCACTTGTACCACCTCCAACTGTACCACCTGTACCACCTCCACTTGTACCACATGTACCACCTCCACTTGTACCACATGTACCACCTCCACCTGTACCACCTCCACTTGTACCACCTGCACCACCTCCACCTGTACCACCTGCACCACCTCCACCTGTACCACCTGCACCACCTCCACCTGTACCACCTGCACCACCTCCACCTGCACCACCTCCACCTATTCCACTTCCACTTGTACCACCTCCACCTGTACCACCTCCACCTGTACCACCTCCACCAATTCCACCTGCACTACCTCCACCTGTACCACCTATACCACCTCCACCTATACCACCTCCACTTGTACCACCTCCACTTGTACCACCTCCACCTGCACTACATGCACCTGTATCACCTCCACCTGTACCACCTCCACCTATTCCACCTATACCACCTCCACTTGTACCACCTCCACCTGTACCACCTCCACCTGTACCACCTCCACCAATTCCACCTGCACTACCTCCACCTGTACCACCTCCACCTATACCACCTCCACCTATACCACCTCCACTTGTACCACCTCCACTTGTACCACCTCCACCTGCACTACATTCACCTGTATCACCTCCACCTGTACCACCTCCACCTATTCCACCTATACCACCTCCACCTATACCACCTCCACTTGTACCACCTCCACTTGTACCACCTCCACCTGCACTACATTCACCTGTATCACCTCCATCTGTACCACCTCCACCTATTCCACCTATACCACCTCCACCTATACCACCTCCACCTCCACCTGTACCACCTCCACCTATTCCACCTATACCACCTCCACCTATACCACCTCCACCTCCACTTGTACCACCTCCACTTGTACCACCTATACCACCTCCACCTGCACTACATTCACCTGCACCACCTCCACCTGTACTACCTCCACCTATACCACCTATACCACCTCCACCTATACCACCTCCACCTCCACCTGTACCACCTCCACCTGCACTACCTCCACCTATACCACCTCCACTTGTACTACCTCCACCTGTACTACCTCCACCTGTACCACCTCCACCTGTACCACCTCCACCTATACCACCTCCACCTGTACTACTCCACCTGTACCACCTCCACCTATACCACCTCCACTTGTACCACCTCCACTTGTACCACCTCCACTTGTACCACCTCCACCTGCACCACCTGCACCACCTCCACCTGCACCACCTCCACCTGCACTACATCCACCTGTATCACCTCCACCTGTACCACCTCCACCTGTACCACCTGCACCACCTCCACCTGTACCACCTGCACCACCTCCACCTGTATCACCTCCACCTGTACCACCTCCACCTGTACCACCTGCACCACCTCCACCTGTACCACCTGCACCACCTCCACCTGCACCACCTCCACCTGTACCACCTCCACCTGCACTACATCCACCTGTACCACCTCCACTTGTACCACCTCCACCTATTCCACCTATACCACCTCCACCTATACCACCTCCACTTGTACCACCTCCACCTCCACTTGTCTCCACCTGTACCACCTCCACCTGCACCACCTCCACCTGTATCACCTCCACCTGCACCCCCCCCCCCCCCCCCACCTGCAGCAGCTGGACTCACCCATCAGGCTCAGCAGGAAGTCGTGGCTCGACTGATGGACGGTTCCTGAAGAAGAAAACTGAAGTTCATTCTCTTATTATATAAATATATAACTATTTGTATGCATGTATTTAGATATTTTTTTACACACAAATGAACAAAGTGAGTAGATGCTAATGATGACGCACGGGAGGGCTACTCCCCATCAGCTATGCTTCAGCCCTCCCCTGCGTCATCATTAGCATCAATATAATAATGGCACTTATTTCATCAAAAACGTATAGAAATGAAGGAGTACAAAAAAATAAAGAAAACTAATGAAAACTGGAAGAAAAAATAAAAAAAAATAAAATAAATTAGGGCAAGAAAAAAAGTAAATGCATAATAAGTAATACTGGGAATATCAAATACTTGTTAGCTGGAGTAATCTGCAAATAGAATTGTTTTTACTTTAGTTTTGAATTGTTGATGACGAGTGATACTTGGGAGGTCCATTCCACGCTCTAACTGCGACTCTGGGTCAGCTGTGTGACTGGACGGTTGCTCTACAGGGCGTTCTACCCAACCAGTCAGGATGTCTGGCTGGGTTTCTCCTGACTGCTTTGGACTGCTTTTGAATGTTCGTAGGCATGTTGTTATGGGTGCGTAATAAGAACTGTTTTAAGCTTAACTCTCTCAAAACATTTGAGCAGATTGAGTTTTTAAATATGGAGTTGTGTGTTCATATTTACCAACACCACAGACTATTCGTAATACTTTTTATTGGGATGTTATTATTCTTTGTAGATTTGTTGAGTACGTGTTTTCCCATGTTTCGGAGCAGTAGCAAAGGTAAGGAGAATGTTCTTAGTTCGAAACAGAATACCTGTTGTTGTGACAGTTCAGTCTGTCATCATTACACGCTGCTTCCAGCTGAGTTTCTCATCAACAATGAGTGCTAACAATGTACATGCACCAACGTTCAAATCCGTATCATGCAGTCGTTTCTGCTCTCAGACTCTGTGCTGAATAACATGTCGTTGTTTTGGCCACATTAAGGGATCAGTCATTAACTGCTAACCAGTTACATCGTTTTCTAATTCTGCATTCACAATGTTAACAAGGTCACAAGATGACGATGGGAGCAGAGAACGGTTTTATCATCGGCAAACAGAATGAATGTGAACATGTCGGAGGTGTTGATAATGTCATTAATATAAATCAGGAACAGTGTTGGCCCCAAGACGGATCCTTGAGGGACTCCACATGTTATAGGAAGATCGTTTGGTTTGGCCTCGTCGATGTCCACATATCGTAGCCGATGTATCAGATGACTCTTGACGCTTCTTTGGCTCCACCCCTCATTCCGTAATGTTCTAATGTGTGCAGCAGGATGGCTCACAGGATCACAAGCCTTTTGAGGTCAATGGACATGCCAGCTGTGACCTTTGTGTCTCAATGTTGTTCCATTACTGCTGAAGAAGTGAGTGACTCTTCTGAATCCATATTGGCTGGGGCACAGCGCATTAACTGTGGTTGTAAAGAAATGAGTCTATAATTATTCAATCTACATTTATCACCAGATTTGAAAACCGGAATCACGTTCGCGATTTTCATTTCATTGGGAAAAAGTCCTTGTTGGAACGATTTATTGCATATATTTACGAGGGGGGCTCCAGCTTGGTGCAACTTGTTTAACAATATTCAGACAAAGTCCTGAATCATCTCTGGGCTGTTTACTGTGTTGAGTATTAACAACACCAAGCAGTTCCTTTTCTGTTACCGGCTTCAGGAACAGAACAGTTGCAGCTCTTCAGAAAGTCATTCTCTTTCGATGAAGCTGGTGTCCCTCAGGGGCCACTCTCAGTGAATAACTCATTAAAGCTATTTGCAACATCCGTTGGGGTTTTTCCTTCGGTTTGGAATCTCTTGAATCGTTTCTGTTGTCATTTCTTTTCTTCTTAATTATGCTATGTGTTAGCTTCCAAGTGGTGTTCATATCTCCTCTGGCATTTCCTAATGTTTCAGAGAAGTATCGTTTCTCACAGTTTCTAAGGATTGAAGTCAATTTGTTTTTATACAATTTATAACGGCTTTCATCTTCAGTGCTTTTACTTTTCAAAAGTGTCCTAGAGAACATTGTTCTTACAGCAGGCGTCTTTCAGTCCACGAGTGAACCAGGTTTGAGTCTGCTGCCGATCTTCATTTGAATATATGGACAACATTCGTTCATGTTTTGCATGAAAATCCAAACTCATTATAGCATTTGTTTACTTCTTGAATCTCAAACACTTCTTGCCATTTTTCATTTTTTAAGTTCATATTTAATTTATTTAGAGAACTGTCCTTTAATGTCCGCTTAGTTATGTATGTCTTTTGTTCTTTGTTATTCACAGGTTATTTTCTGCAGATTGTGGTCACTGCGGTCACTGTGGTCACTGTGGTCACTGTGGTCTCTGTGGTCACTGCGGTCACTGTGGTCTCTGTGGTCTCTGTGGTCACTGTGGTCACTGCGGTCACTGCGGTCACTGTGGTCACTGTGGTCTCTGTGGTCACTGTGGTCTCTGTGGTCACTGCGGTCACTGCGGTCTCTGTGGTCACTGCGGTCACTGCGGTCACTGTGGTCTCTGTGGTCACTGTGGTCTCTGTGGTCACTGCGGTCACTGTGGTCACTCCGGTCACTGTGGTCACTGCGGTCACTGTGGTCTCTGTGGTCTCTGTGGTCTCTGTGGTCACTGTGGTCACTGCGGTCACTGTGGTCACTGTGGTCTCTGTGGTCACTGCGGTCACTGTGGTCACTCCGGTCACTGTGGTCACTGCGGTCACTGCGGTCACTGCGGTCACTGTGGTCACTCCGGTCACTGTGGTCACTGTGGTCACTGTGGTCTCTGTGGTCATTGCGGTCACTGTGGTCTCTGTGGTCACTGTGGTCTCTGTGGTCACTGCGGTCACTCCGGTCTCTCCGGTCACTCCGGTCTCTGTGGTCACTGTGGTCTCTGTGGTCACTGTGGTCTCTGTGGTCACTCTGGTCACTGTGGTCTCTGTGGTCTCTGTGGTCACTGTGGTCACTGTGGTCTCTGTGGTCTCTGTGGTTTCTGTGGTCACTCTGGTCACTGTGGTCTCTGTGGTCTCTGTGGTCACTGTGGTCACTGTGGTCTCTGTGGTCTCTGTGGTCACTCTGGTCTCTGTGGTCTCTGTGGTCTCTGTGGTCACTCTGGTCTCTGTGGTCTCTGTGGTCTCTGTGGTCACTGTGGTCTCTGTGGTCACTGTGGTCTCTGTGGTCACTCTGGTCTCTGTGGTCTCTGTGGTCACTGTGGTCTCTGTGGTCTCTGTGGTCACTCTGGTCTCTGTGGTCTCTGTGGTATCTGTGGTCACTGCGGTCACTGTGGTCTCTGTGGTCTCTGTGGTCTCTCCGGTCACTCCGGTCACTGTGGTCACTCCGGTCACTGTGGTCACTGCGGTCACTGTGGTCTCTGTGGTCACTCCGGTCACTGCGGTCACTGTGGTCTCTGTGGTCACTGTGGTCTCTGTGGTCACTGTGGTCACTGTGGTCTCTGTGGTCACTGCGGTCACTCCGGTCACTCCGGTCACTGTGGTCACTGTGGTCTCTGTGGTCACTGTGGTCTCTCCGGTCACTCCGGTCACTGTGGTCACTGTGGTCTCTGTGGTCACTGTGGTCACTGTGGTCACTGTGGTCACTCCGGTCACTGTGGTCTCTGTGGTCACTGTGGTCACTGTGGTCTCTCCGGTCACTGTGGTCACTGTGGTCTCTGTGGTCTCTGTGGTCACTGCGGTCACTGCGGTCACTCCGGTCACTGTGGTCACTGTGGTCACTGTGGTCTCTGTGGTCACTGCGGTCACTGCGGTCACTGCGGTCACTCTGGTCACTGCGGTCACTGCGGTCACTCCGGTCACTCCGGTCACTGTGGTCACTGTGGTCACTGCGGTCACTGCGGTCTCTGCGGTCACTGCGGTCACTCCGGTCACTCCGGTCACTGTGGTCTCTGTGGTCTCTGTGGTCACTGCGGTCACTGCGGTCACTCCGGTCACTGTGGTCTCTGTGGTCTCTGTGGTCACTCTGGTCACTGTGGTCTCTGTGGTCTCTGTGGTCACTGTGGTCACTGTGGTCTCTGTGGTCTCTGTGGTCACTCTGGTCTCTGTGGTCTCTGTGGTCTCTGTGGTCACTGTGGTGTCTGTGGTCTCTGTGGTCTCTGTGGTCACTGTGGTCTCTGTGGTCACTCTGGTCTCTGTGGTCTCTGTGGTCTCTGTGGTCACTGTGGTCTCTGTGGTCACTGTGGTCACTGTGGTCACTCTGGTCTCTGTGGTCTCTGTGGTCACTGTGGTCTCTGTGGTCACTGTGGTCACTGTGGTCACTGTGGTCTCTGTGGTCACTGTGGTCACTGTGGTCTCTGTGGTCTCTGTGGTCACTGTGGTCTCTGTGGTCTCTGTGGTCACTGCGGTCACTGCGGTCACTGTGGTCTCTGTGGTCTCTGTGGTCTCTCCGGTCACTCCGGTCACTGTGGTCACTGTGGTCTCTGTGGTCACTGTGGTCTCTGTGGTCACTGTGGTCACTCTGGTCTCTGTGGTCTCTGTGGTCACTGTGGTGTATGTGGTCACTGTGGTCTCTGTGGTCACTGTGGTCTCTGTGGTCTCTGTGGTCACTCTGGTCTCTGTGGTCTCTGTGGTCTCTGTGGTCACTGTGGTCTCTGTGGTCACTGTGGTCACTCTGGTCTCTGTGGTCTCTGTGGTCACTGTGGTCTCTGTGGTCACTGTGGTCACTGTGGTCACTGTGGTCTCTGTGGTCACTGTGGTCACTGTGGTCTCTGTGGTCTCTGTGGTCACTGTGGTCTCTGTGGTCTCTGTGGTCACTGCGGTCACTGCGGTCACTGTGGTCTCTGTGGTCTCTGTGGTCTCTCCGGTCACTCCGGTCACTGTGGTCACTCCGGTCACTGTGGACACTGCGGTCACTGCGGTCACTGTGGTCTCTGTGGTCACTCCGGTCACTGCGGTCACTGTGGTCTCTGTGGTCACTGTGGTCTCTGTGGTCACTGTGGTCACTGTGGTCTCTGTGGTCACTGCGGTCACTGCGGTCACTGTGGTCTCTGTGGTCACTGTGGTCTCTCCGGTCACTCCGGTCACTCCGGTCACTGTGGTCACTGTGGTCTCTGTGGTCACTGTGGTCACTGTGGTCACTGTGGTCACTCCGGTCACTGTGGTCTCTGTGGTCACTGTGGTCACTGTGGTCTCTCCGGTCACTGTGGTCACTGTGGTCTCTGTGGTCTCTGTGGTCACTGCGGTCACTGCGGTCACTCCGGTCACTCCGGTCACTGTGGTCACTGCGGTCACTGCGGTCTCTGTGGTCACTGCGGTCACTCCGGTCACTCCGGTCACTCCGGTCACTGTGGTCTCTGTGGTCACTGTGGTCTCTCCGGTCTCTCCGGTCACTGTGGTCACTCCGGTCACTCCGGTCACTCCGGTCACTCCGGTCACTCCGGTCACTGTGGTCACTGTGGTCACTGTGGTCACTCCGGTCACTCCGGTCACTCCGGTCTCTCCGGTCACTCCGGTCACTCCGGTCACGGTGGTCACGGACCGGGTGGTTTGAGTCCACACACGGAGGTAAGTTCATGACTCATCATACGATACAGAGGATTTATTTTAACACTCAGGAAAAAGTGCACAACTGAATATAACGGATTATTATCGAGTGGTCGATGTAACTTTTGACTCGCGCTTAATGAATGAAGTGAGGGAAAATAGCGCATAGACGTAATTGCATTATTTGTCAATACTTTAGCGGGAGCAATATTCTTATCCTCAGAGTTCATTCAAGTGTAGAGAAGTCCTCACTGTCCTTCACAGTCGATACTTTCCCTTCGGTTGTTTGCAGTCCCTGGTCCAGGTAGCTTCGATGTGTTCCTCTTCCTCAGGTCTCTCGCAGTTCTTGCGATATCCGCGTTCCTGTTCGTGAGGTGCTCGTTGATGTAGATTCCGGTCCCTTTCAGTTTCTTGGCGTTTCTCATCATACGAGCTTTTGTCTTTCTGCTCACGTGTGTTGTGATCACCTTGGAATCCACTTTCCGACGGCTTCCCAAGTGCGTGGTAGATCTCAATCTCCTCAGACTTCAGGTACACGCCACGATCGTGAAGTGCCTCGAGCACCTGTGTTTCGACCGAGTCGTGTGCGTCTCTGTCTGGAGAAGGCGCAGAATCTCCTTCCTGGGAATATCCGATCGTTTCCAGCAGTTTTTGAATTGTTATGCTGTCATCCTTTCGGGTCTTATTCAAGTCACTCATGTCCTCGGTAATACTGGATAAAGCGCCCTTCATTTCTAGGAGATCAGCGTTCGCTGCGTTCGCAGCATTTGCTCGTGTCGCCATCTTTTTTTTCTTGGATAATGTGTGAGATTTGATATATAATTATATATTATATCTGTTTACCATATATACTTTATATATAACTGTTTACTATATTTATAGAGTAAGTATGTATTTAGTCTCCATATAACTCTATATATTTATTAAGTCAGACAGACCTCACCTGGACACTCACCTGTATTCTCCAAATTAGAAACTCCACCCCCAAACGAAGACAATACACCTGAGAGACAGACAGGTAAAGACAGAGACAGACAGGTAAATACAGAGACAGACAGGTAAAGAGACAGACAGGTAAAGACAGAGACAGACAGGTAAAGACAGAGACAGACAGGTAAAGAGACAGACAGACAGGTAAAGAGACAGACAGGTAAAGACAGAGACAGACAGGTAAAGACAGAGACAGACAGGTAAAGAGACATACAGGTAACGACAGAGACAGACAGGTAAAGACAGAGACAGACAGGTAAAGACAGAGACAGACAGACCGGTAAAGACAGAGACAGACCGGTAAAGACAGAGACAGACAGGTAAAGAGACAGACAGGTAAAGACAGAGACAGACAGGTAAAGAGACAGACAGGTAAAGACAGAGACAGACAGGTAAAGAGACAGACAGGTAAAGACAGAGACAGACAGACAGGTAAAGACAGAGACAGACAGGTAAAGAGACAGACAGACAGGTAAAGAGACAGACAGGTAAAGACAGAGACAGACAGGTAAAGACAGAGACAGACAGGTAAAGACAGAGACAGACAGGTAAAGAGACAGACAGGTAAAGACAGAGACAGACAGGTAAAGACAGAGACAGACAGGTAAAGAGACATACAGGTAACGACAGAGACAGACAGGTAAAGACAGAGACAGACAGGTAAAGACAGAGACAGACAGACCGGTAAAGACAGAGACAGACCGGTAAAGACAGAGACAGACAGGTAAAGAGACAGACAGGTAAAGACAGAGACAGACAGGTAAAGAGACAGACAGGTAAAGACAGAGACAGACAGGTAAAGAGACAGACAGGTAAAGACAGAGACAGACAGACAGGTAAAGACAGAGACAGACAGGTAAAGAGACAGACAGACAGGTAAAGAGACAGACAGGTAAAGACAGAGACAGACAGGTAAAGACAGAGACAGACAGGTAAAGACAGAGACAGACAGGTAAAGAGACAGACAGGTAAAGACAGAGACAGACAGGTAAAGACAGAGACAGACAGGTAAAGACAGACAGGTAAAGAGACAGACAGACAGGTAAAGACAGAGACAGACAGACAGGTAAAGACAGAGACAGACAGGTAAAGAGACAGACAGACAGGTAAAGACAGAGACAGACAGACAGGTAAAGACAGAGACAGACAGACAGGTAAAGACAGAGACAGACAGACAGGTAAAGACAGAGACAGACAGGTAAAGAGACAGACAGACAGGTAAAGACAGAGACAGACAGGTAAAGAGACAGACAGACCGGTAAAGACAGAGACAGACAGGTAAAGACAGACAGGTAAAGAGACAGACAGACAGGTAAAGACAGAGACAGACAGACAGGTAAAGACAGAGACAGACAGACAGGTAAAGACAGAGACAGACAGGTAAAGAGACAGACAGACCGGTAAAGACAGAGACAGACAGGTAAAGACAGACAGGTAAAGACAGAGACAGACAGGTACATTTGGCCCCGTCCCCTGCTGCTCACCTGTCTCACTGTCTCCGCCCCCTCCATTCAGCAGCTTCTGTCCGTTACCTGAAGCAGAGAAACACTCAGTCTGTGTGTGTGTGTGTGTGTGTGTGTGTGTCTGTCTGTCTGTGTGTGGGTGTGTGTGTCAGTGTGTGTCTGTGTGTGTGTGTCTGTGTGTGTGTGTGTGTGGGGGGGGGGGTGTGTGTGGGTGGGTGATGATTACCTGTTGATTGGGAAGCCGATGAGCTGCTCTGATCACCAGTTGCTAAAAACAAACACAATATTATTCATATTTGTATTGTTATTGTTATTATTATTATTATAATAATTAATAATATTGTTATTATTATTATTATTATTATTATTATAATAATTAATAATATTATTATTACCGATTTCCATTCAATATAATTTTTTTCCGGCATCGAACAACTGATTTCTAAAGTTGGTGTTCATGATGATTTTAATAAACGACTCTTATTTTACCCGGTGACGAGTGACACGCTGCTTTATTCATTTGTTATAGGACAGATTATATTTCGGGTCACATGACCTGCAGCCTGTGAGTCACATGACCTGCAGCCTGAGAGTCACATGACCTGCAGCCTGAGAGTCACATGACCTGCAGCCTGTGAGTCACATGACCTGCAGCCTGAGAGTCACATGACCTGCAGTCTGAGAGTCACATGACCTGCAGTCTGAGAGTCACATGACCTGCAGTCTGAGAGTCACATGACCTGCAGCCTGTGAGTCACATGACCTGCAGCCTGTGAGTCACATGACCTGCAGTCTGAGAGTCACATGACCTGCAGCCTGAGAGTCACATGACCTGCAGTCTGAGAGTCACATGACCTGCAGCCTGTGAGTCACATGACCTGCAGCCTGAGAGTCACATGACCTGCAGTCTGAGAGTCACATGACCTGCAGCCTGTGAGTCACATGACCTGCAGCCTGTGAGTCACATGACCTGCAGTCTGAGAGTCACATGACCTGCAGCCTGAGAGTCACATGACCTGCAGTCTGAGAGTCACATGACCTGCAGCCTGTGAGTCACATGACCTGCAGCCTGAGAGTCACATGACCTGCAGCCTGTGACTCACCTGGAGCAGCAGCGCCTCCTGAGGAGAGAGAGAGATAAAGCATTAGACCTTATGGAAACATATATATATCAATATGTATATATATATATATATATAAATATATTTATACACCTGTGGTTTGTTTGCCTGCAGCTCCCCCTGCTGGATGACTGTTAGAAGCTGAAAACAAAGTGTCACAAATATGCATCTAAAAGATAAAATATGACTTATTTTTCCAAATTAATTTGAAATCTGAATAATTCAATAATATCATATATAACATATCTTCCTGCAGGTATTGTGTGTTCGGGGTTAATATCATATATAACGTATCTTCCTGCAGGTATCGTGTGTTCGGGGTGAATATCATATATAACATATCTTCCTGCAGGTATCGTGGGTTCGGGGTGAATATCATATATAACATATCTTCCTGCAGGTATCGTGTGTTCGGGGTTAATATCATATATATATATATATATATATATATATAACATATCTTCCTGCAGGTATTGTGTGTTTGGGGTGAACATCATATATAACGTATCTTCCTGCAGGTATCGTGTGTTCGGGACGAATATCATATATAACATATCTTCCTGCAGGTATCGTGGGTTCTGGGTGAATATCATATATAACATATCTTCCTGCAGGTATCGTGTGTTCGGGGTTAATATCATATATATATATATATATATATATATAACATATCTTCCTGCAGGTATCGTGTGTTTGGGGTGAACATCATATATAACATATCTTCCTGCAGGTATCGTGTGTTCGGGGTTAATATCATATATAACATATCTTCCTGCAGGTATCGTGTGTTCGGGGTTAATATCATATATAACATATCTTCCTGCAGGTATCGTGTGTTCGGGGTTAATATCATATATATATATATATATATATATAACATATCTTCCTGCAGGTATCGTGTGTTCGGGGTGAATATCATATATAACATATCTTCCTGCAGGTATCGTGTGTTCGGGGTGAACATCATATATAACATATCTTCCTGCAGGTATCGTGGGTTCGGGGTGAACATCATATATAACGTATCTTCCTGCAGGTATCGTGTGTTCGGGGTGAACATCATATATAACATATCTTCCTGCAGGTATCGTGTGTTCGGGGTGAATATCATATATGACGTATCTTCCTGCAGGTATCGTGTGTTCGGGGTGAATATCATATATAACGTATCTTCCTGCAGGTATCGTGTGTTCGGGGTGAATATCATATATGACGTATCTTCCTGCAGGTATCGTGTGTTCGGGGTGAATATCATATATAACGTATCTTCCTGCAGGTATCGTGTGTTCGGGGTGAATATCATATATGACGTATCTTCCTGCAGGTATCGTGTGTTCGGGGTGAATATCATATATAACGTATCTTCCTGCAGGTATCGTGTGTTCGGGGTGAATATCATATATAACGTATCTTCCTGCAGGTATCGTGTGTTCGGGGTGAATATCATATATAACATATCTTCCTGCAGGTATCGTGTGTTCGGGGTGAATATCATATATAACGTATCTTCCTGCAGGTATCGTGTGTTCGGGGTGAATATCATATATAACGTATCTTCCTGCAGGTATCGTGTGTTCGGGGTGAATATCATATATGACGTATCTTCCTGCAGGTATCGTGTGTTCGGGGTGAATATCATATATGACGTATCTTCCTGCAGGTATCGTGTGTTCGGGGTGAATATCATATATAACGTATCTTCCTGCAGGTATCGTGTGTTCGGGGTGAATATCATATATAACGTATCTTCCTGCAGGTATCGTGTGTTCGGGGTGAATATCATATATAACGTATCTTCCTGCAGGTATCGTGTGTTCGGGGTGAATATCATATATGACGTATCTTCCTGCAGGTATCGTGTGTTCGGGGTGAATATCATATATAACGTATCTTCCTGCAGGTATCGTGTGTTCGGGGTGAATATCATATATAACGTATCTTCCTGCAGGTATCGTGTGTTCGGGGTGAATATCATATATAACGTATCTTCCTGCAGGTATCGTGTGTTCGGGGTGAATATCATATATGACGTATCTTCCTGCAGGTATCGTGTGTTCGGGGTGAATATCATATATAACGTATCTTCCTGCAGGTATCGTGTGTTCAGGGTGAAGTGGACTCACCGCTCAGATCCTGGACGTTGGATGAAACTGCAGAAAGGTGATTTTATGTATTACTGAATCATTCTTCTTTAAACAGCTGATGAGTTACTATTGAGAATAAACATCGTTATGTAAATGCAATAAATGTGGCTCTGGATTTAATTTGACCCAGTCAGGAACTAGGACACATAACTAATAACGTACAATCGTAACGATGCGCTCGGGTCACATGATGCGCTCGGGTCACATGATGCGCCCGGGTCACATGATCTGTGTATGTCCAGTGTTCATGCTGCTCTCACCTGAACCTCCGGACTCCCCCGCTGCCTCGGCTGTCTCCACTGACTCCCCCGGGTTGGTCCCACCAGCAGCTACTGTGTGTGTGTGTGTGTGTGTGTGTGTATGTGTGTGTGTGTGTGTGTGGGGGGGGGGGAGAGTATCAGATGGTCAGCATAATGAGCCACTGTCTCCAGAGGATTTATTAACTCACAAGATCGGTGTCGCTAACAAAGACCCATTCAGAGCAAGAAGTCCTTCAGAGGACACAAGAAGTCCTTCAGAGGACACAAGAAGTCCTTCAGAGGACACAAGAAGAGGAAACAAGAAGTCCTTCAGAGGACACAAGAAGTCCTTCAGATGACACAAGAAGAGGAAACAAGAAGTTCTTCAGAGGACACAAGAAGTCCTTCAGAGGACACAAGAAGAGGAAACAAGAAGTCCTTCAGAGGACACAAGAAGTCCTTCAGAGGACACAAGAAGAGGAAACAAGAAGTCCTTCAGAGGACACAATAAGTTCTTCTGAGGAAACAAGAAGAGGAAACAAGAAGAGGAAACAAGAAGTCATTCAGAGGAAACAAGAAGCCTTCAGAGGACACAAGAAGTCCTTCAGAGGATACAAGAAGTCATTCATTTGTTTCCCCTCCACAGATCTGGCGCCCTAGGCGAACACGGTTACGCTGTAGGAAGTGTAGGTACAACGCTACGTTCCCCGCCCGCCGCAGTCACACGGTGGAGGCTCCGCAGAGCGGCGAGGAACATTTCCTCAGGCGTCGAAAAGCGGAACCGAAATTCACATTTCTAAATGATGCCGTTGGAATCGAAATGTTGGAACCGGTTCCGAACCGGAACCGGTTCTCGGTACCCAACCCTATTAATTACAGATACGGAGTATTTTCAGATGGTAACAACAGACCGGGGATTATATTATTTTATGTGTTTATGCAGGTTTATGTTTAGGTTAAAGTCTCACCCTCAAAATTATCCTGACTCTTGGAGTCATCATCCTCATCTGAAAGAAAAAACATCCAACATTCATTCCTCGAATGAAGGAAGTGTACTCACATCACAGACTCCTCTGAACACTTGATGACTTCTTTATCTCAATCAGGTCTTTAATACAAACACTTTGAAACGCTTTCTTTGATAAGATCGTGCTGTAAAGGTATCTTTTATTGAATAATGCATTATGAAAGAGTATTATGGGTTATAGTTATGGGAATAACACGTTACATTTTAATACTGTATATTTATTATGACCTTATAGCTGAAAGTGAGACGGTTATGATTCTTGTTATAAAGCATTGGGTTGTTATGGATCTGATTATACGTTTAGTCTGTTTCAGCTTCTGGGTATACAGAGAGTTCTAACGAGTTCCCACTCAGCGACATTAGATACACCACACACACTCACACACACTCACACACACACACACACACACACACACACACACACACACACACACACACACACACACACACACACACACACACACACACACACACACACACACACACACACACACACACACACACACACACACACACACACACACACACACACACACACACACACACACACACACACACACACACACACACACACACACACACACACACACTCCCATTCTCACTCACACCTACCCTCCTCCTCCTCCTCCTCCTCCTCCTCCTCCTCAGACAGCTCCCCCTCCTCCAGCTCCTCCGGCTCCTTCTCTGAAAACACACACACACACACACACACACACACACACACACACACACACACACACACACACACACACACACACACACACACACACACACACACACACACACACACACACACACACACACACACACACACACACACACACACACACACTTTCATCTCCACTGAGGACGAGGAGCTAAATAATATCAAATATATACACACACAGATATATATATATATATATATATACATGCATTTCCTCTGATCAAGCTAACACAACTTACAAAAATACATCGACCATGAAGAAAACATAAATGCAGCAGATTTAAGACGTTTTTATAAGGGTATTTATGTATATGTTGTTGTATGTATGTGTATAAATATATATGGATATGTTTATATGTATGTATATGTATGTACATATGATTTTGTATGTATATATGTTTATATATATGTATGTACTCTGCACATATGTTGAACATGTGTATTAGTGAATCTGTATATATGTGTATATATATGTATGTATATATCTATTAGTATATCGTTATGAATATATATGTATATATGTATGTGTGAACATATGTATTTGTATATATGTATACACATGTATTTGTATATATGTATACACATGTATTTGTATATATGTATATATTTGTACATATGTATTTATATATATGTATACATGTATATGTGTATTAGTATATATATATATGAATTTGTGTATTTACCCTCCACAGGAGCCATAGAAGCGGATGTTGCCATGACAACAACGATGGTCACGATCAACAGGTTTCTGTTGTGAAGAAACAGCTGATCAATATTTATCAATACTTATTAAAGCTATTCAAAATCTTCACTAATCTGAATAATAATCCCCACCAATACTCATTAATATTCATCATTATTTATAAAAACTAACCGAACAATACGAGACAGAACTTATCAATTCCGATCAATCACTATTATTACTCACCAAATCCAGTCATTACTAATCAATATTCACCAAATCCGGCCAATGCTAATCAATATTCACCAAATCCGGTCAATGCTAATCAATAATTCACCAAATCCAGTCATTACTAATCAATGATTTACCAAATCCAGTCATTACTAATCAATAATTTACCAAATCCAGCCATTACTAATCAATATTCACCAAATCCAGTCGTTACTAATCAATAATTTACCAAATCCAGTCATTACTAATCAATAATTTACCAAATCCAGTCATTACTAATCAATATTCACCAAATCCAGTCATTACTGATCAATAATTTACCAAATCCAGCCATTACTAATCAATATTCACCAAATCCAGTCATTAGTAATCAATAATTTACCAAATCCAGTCATTACTAATCAATAATTTACCAAATCCAGTCATTACTAATCAATATTCACCAAATCCAGTCATTACTAATCAATATTCACCAAATCCAGTCATTACTAATCAATAATTTACCAAATCCAGTCATTACTAATCAATAATTTACCAAATCCAGTCATTACTAATCAATATTCACCAAATCCAGTCATTACTAATCAATATTCACCAAATCCAGTCATTATTAATCAATAATTTACCAAATCCAGTCATTACTAATCAATAATTTACCAAATCCAGTCATTACTAATCAATATTCACCAAATCCAGTCATTACTAATCAATATTCACCAAATCCAGTCATTACTAATCAATAATTTACCAAATCCAGTCATTACTAATCAATATTCACCAAATCCAGTCATTACTAATCAATATTCACCAAATCCAGTCATTACTAATCAATAATTTACCAAATCCAGCCATTACTAATCAATAATTTACCAAATCCAGTCAATACTAATCAATATTCAACAAATCCAGTCAATACTAATCAATATTCACCAAATCCAGTCATTACTAATCAATAATTGACCAAATCCAGTCATTACTAATCAATATTCACCAAATCCAGTCATTACTAATCAATATTCACCAAATCCAGTCATTACTAATCAATAATTTACCAAATCCAGCCATTACTAATCAATAATTTACCAAATCCAGTCAATACTAATCAATATTCAACAAATCCAGTCAATACTAATCAATATTCACCAAATCCAGTCATTACTAATCAATAATTCCCCAAATCCAGTCAATACTAATCAATAATTTACCAAATCCAGCCATTACTAATCAATAATTTACCAAATCCAGTCAATACTAATCAATATTCAACAAATCCAGTCAATACTAATCAATATTCACCAAATCCAGTCATTACTAATCAATAATTCCCCAAATCCAGTCAATACTAATCAATAATTTACCAAATCCAGTCAATACTAATCAATATTCAACAAATCCAGTCAATACTAATCAATATTCAACAAATCCAGTCAATACTAATCAATTACTAACCAATAATTCCCCAAATCCAGTCAATACTAATCAATATTCAACAAATCCAGTCAATACTGATCAATATTTAAAAGGAATAATTATAACTAATCGATGATTATTGATAAAAAACTTTTTTTTCAATTTACATTAATTACAAAAATATACTTAATAACCTTGTTGATTAATATGAATTAGTAATGAATACTTATGTATTAATAATTAATGACTTATCATTAGTTATTGATGAAAGAAAGTTTGATCTCTGATTGGCTTTTAATCAATAAACACATTTTATTGGACAGACAACCTGTCAATCAAGAAATCAAGAAATCAGTCAAATCAGGACGAGGATTATATATTATTATAATAATAACAACAATAACAATAATAGTAGTAATATTAATAATAATACTACATGTTATCAAAGAGCTTAAAAAAGAAGTATAATTATAATTAATATAAAGTAGTATAATTATAATAAAGTAGTATTATGATAAAGTAGTATAATGATAAAGTAGTATAATTAATATAAAGTAGTATAATGATAAAGCAGTATAATAAAGTAGTAGTACTCACAGAGGCAGCATGCTGAAAACGTTTCAGGGAAAGTGAAGGAGAGAAAAAACGGAGACTGAAACTGAACGCCTCGTATTTATACACAGGGGGAGGGGCAATACTACTGAACCCTCATATTTATACACAGGGGGAGGGGCAATACTACTGAACCCTCAGATTTATACATAGGGGGAGTGGCAATACTACTGAACCCTCGTATTTATACACAGGGGGAGGGGCAATACTACTGAACCCTCATATTTATACACAGGGGGAGGGGCAATACTACTGAACCCTCGTATTTATACACAGGGGGAGGGGCAATACTACTGAACCCTCGCATTTATATACACAGGGGGACGGGCAATCCTACTGAACCCTCGTATTTATACACAGGGGGAAGGGCAATACTACTGAACCCTCGCATTTATACACAGGGGGAGGGGCAATACTACTGAACCCTCGTATTTATACACAGGGGGAGGGGCAATACTACTGAACCATCGTATTTATACACATATAGACAAGCCTGCAGACCGAGGACTCAGTCAGAAGCCCCGTGAGCCTTACTACATATACACTACATACACTATATACATCATATACACTATATACAATATAAACATTATATAGATTCACCATATTAATAGATGAAACCCTCTTTAATATTCTCACATGCAGAGGAAACAGTGAAATGTGTTCTCTGCTGTGAACCCATTTTTAGCACCAGGAGTCTAGTACTAGAAGTCTAGCACCAGTAGTCTAGTACTAGGGGTCTAGCACCAGGAGTCTAGTACTAGGGGTCTAGCACCAGGAGTCTAGTACTAGGGGTCTAGCACCAGGAGTCTAGTACTAGGGGTCTAGCACCAGGAGACTAGTACTAGGGGTCTAGCACCAGGAGTCTAGCAACAGGAGTCTAGTACCAGGAGTCTAGCACCAGGAGTCTAGCACCAGGAGTCTAGCGCCAGGAGTCTAGTACCAGGAGTCTAGCACCAGGAGTCTAGCAGCAGGAGTCTGGCACCAGGATTCTAGTACTAGGAGTCTAGCACCAAGAGTATAGTACAAGGAGCCTAGACTAGTAGGCTAGTCCCAGGGGTCTAGTACCAGGAGTCTAGCAGCAGGAGTCTAGCACCAGGATCTAGCACCAGGGGTCTAGCACCAGGAGTCTAGCACTAAGAGTCTAGTACTAGGAGGCTAGCACCAGGAGTCTAGCACTAGGAGTCTAGTGCCAGGAGTCTAGGACCAGGAGTACAGAACCAGGAGTCTAGCACCAGGAGTCTAGTACCAGGTTCTAGCATCAGGAGTCTAGCACTAGGAGTCTAGTACCAGGAGTCTTACACCAGGAGTCTCGTACCAGGAGTCTCGTACCAGGAGGCTTGCACCAGGAGTCTAGCACTAGGATTATAGTACCAGGAGTCTTACACCAGGAGTCTAGTACCAGGAGTCTAGCACCAGGATTCTAGTACCAGGAGTCTCGTACCAGGAGGCTTGCACCAGGAGTCTAGCACTAGGAGTCTAGTACCAGGAGTCTTGCACCAGGAGGCTTGCACCAGGAATCTAGCACCAGGGGTCTAGTACCAGGAGTCTAGCACTAGGAGTCTTGCGCAAGGAGTCTAGTAACAGGACTCTAGCACTAGGAGTCTAGAACCAGGAGTCCAGAACCAGGAGACTAGAACCAGGAGTCCAGAACCAGGAGTCTAGTACCAGGAGTCTAGAACCAGGAGACTAGAACCAGGAGTCCAGAACCAGGAGTCTAGTACCAGGAGTCTAGCACCAGGAGTCTAGTACCAGGAGTCTATTACCAGGAGTCTAGCACCAGGGTCTAGCACCAGGAGTCTAGCACCAGGAGTCTATTACCAGGAGTCTAGCACCAGAGGTCGAGCAGCAGGAGTATAGTACCAGGAGTCTAGCACCAGGAGTCTAGCACCAGGAGTCTAGCACCAGGAGTCTAGCACCAGAGGTCTAGTACCAAGAGTCGAGCACCAAGAGTATAGTACCAATAGTCTAGTACCTGGAGTATAGTACCTGGAGTATAGTATAAGGAGTCTAGCACCAGGAGTCTAGTACCTGGAGTCTAGCACCAGGAGTCTAGCACCAGGAGTCTAGCACCATGAGTCTAGCACCATGAGTCTAGCACCATGAGCCTAGCACCATGAGCCTAGCACCAGGAGTCTAGAGCCAGGAGTTTAGCACCAGGAGTCTAGTACCTGGAGTCTAGTGCCAGGAGTCTAGTACCAGGAGTCTAGCACCAGGAGTCCAGCACCAATAGTTTAGCACCAGGAGTCTAGGACCAGGAGTCTAGTACTACTAGTCTAGTACCTGGAGTATAGTACCAGGAGTCTAGCACCATGAGTCTAGCACCATGAGTCTAGCACCATGAGCCTAGCACCATGAGCCTAGCACCAGGAGTCTAGAGCCAGGAGTTTAGCACCAGGAGTCTAGCACCAGGAGTCTAGTACCAGGAGTCTAGTACCAGGAGCCTAGTACCAGGAGTCTAGCACCAATAGTCTAGTACCAGGAGTCTAGTACCAGGAGTCTAGTACCTGGAGTATAGTACCTGGAGTCTAGTACCAGGAGTCCATCACCAGGAGTCTAGTACCAGGAGTCCAGTACCAGGAGTCTAGTACCAGGAGTCTAGCACTAGGAGTCTAGTGCCAGGAGTCTAGTACCAGGAGTCTAGCACCAGGAGTCTAGCACCAAGAGTTTAGTACCAGGAGTCTAGAACCAGGAGCCTAGCACCAGGAGTCCAGAACCAGGAGTCTAGCACCAGGAGTCCAGCACCAGGAGACTAGCACCAGGAGTCCAGAACCAGGAGTCTAGCACCAGGAGGCTAGTACGAGGAGTCTAGTACCAGGAGTCTAGTACCAGGAGTCTAGAACCAGGAGTCCAGCACCAAGAGTTTAGTACCAGGAGTCTAGCACCAGGAGTCTAGCACCAGGAGTCCAGAACCAGGAGTTTAGTACCAGGAGTCTAGCACCAGGAGTCTAGCACCAGGAGTCCAGAACCAGGAGTCTAGCACCAGGAGTTTAGTACCAGGAGTCTAGCACCAGGAGTCTAGCACCAGGAGTCCAGAACCAGGAGTCTAGCACCAGGAGTCTAGTACCAGGAGCCTAGCACCATGAGTCTAGCACCAGGAGACTAGCACTAGGAGTCTAGTACCAGGAGTCTAGCACTAGGAGTCTAGCACCAGGAGTCTAGTACCAGGAGTCTAGCACCAGGAGTCTAGCACTAGGAGTGTAGCACCAGGAGTCTAGTACCAGGAGCCTAGCACCAGGAGCCTAGCACCATGAGTCTAGCACTAGGAGTCTAGCACCAGGAGTCCAGAACCAGGAGTCTAGCACCATGAGCCTAGAGCCAGGAGTATAGCACCAGGAGTCTAGCACCATGAGCCTAGCACCAGGAGTCTAGCACCAGGAGTCTAACACCATGATTCTAGTACCAGGAGGCTAGCACCATGAGCCTCGAGCCAGGAGTCTAGCACCAGGAGTCTAGCACCAGGAGTCCAGAACCAGGAGTCTAGCACCATGAGCCAAGAGCCAGGAGTATAGCACCAGGAGTCTAGCACCATGAGCCTAGCACCAGGAGTCTAGCACCATGAGTCTAGTACCAGGAGTCTAGCACCATGAGCCTAGAGCCAGGAGTATAGCACCAGGGGTCTAGCACCATGAGCCTAGCACCAGGAGTCTAGCACCATGAGCCTAGCACCAGGAGTCTAGTACCAGGAGTCCAGCACCAGGAGTCTAGTACCAGGAGTCTAGCACCAGGAGTCTAGTACCAGGAGTCTAGCACCATGAGCCTAGCACCAGGAGTCTAGCACCAGGAGTGTAACACTAGGAGTCTAGTACCAGGAGTCCAGCACCAGGAGTCTAGTACCAGGAGTCTAGCACTAGGAGTCTAGCACCAGGAGTCTAGTACCAGGAGTCTAGCACTAGGAGTCTAGCACCATGAGCCTACCACCAGGAGTCTAGCACCATGAGTCTAGCACTAGGAGTCTAGCACTAGGAGTCTAGCACCAGGAGTCCAGAACCAGGAGTCTAGCACCATGAGCCTAGAGCCAGGAGTATAGCACCAGGAGTCTAGCACCATGAGCCTAGCACCAGGAGTCTAGCACCATGAGCCTAGCACCATGAGCCTAGCACCATGAGTCTAGCACCAGGTACCTCCGCTCAGAGCATCAATACATCAGGTACCTCAGAGCATCAATACATCAGGTACCTCAGAGCATCAATACATCCGGTACCTCTGCTCAGAGGATCAATACATCAGGTACCGCTGCTCAGAGGATCAATACATCAGAGTTGTAAGGTGGACACTGTTGGTGATTTATTCAGATTTCAAGGGGACCACAGCATTCTGTAGCGCCAGCAACATATACATCATAACTAGATAATTCCATGTGTGTTCTTTCATAGTTTTGATGTCTTCAGTATTAATTTACATTGTCGAACAAATTAAAATAAATATAAAACTTCGAATGAGAAGGTGTGTCTTTTGACTGGTAGTGTACACCATAAACATATTGACCATATTTACCATATACATTATATACATACACACCATATACATTATATACATACACACCATTATATACATACACACCATATATATTATATACATACACACCATATACATTATATACATACCATATACAGAGTTCCAGCCACAGGGGGTCTTCAGTACCTGACCCTCCCCCCGGTCCCTCTGTATCGAAACGCTGTTATTTGGAAGTGTGTTCGTGCTGTCTGTGGGAATCAGAGCAGAACCTGAGTGCAGCGACCTGCAGCAGGACATCCTGAAACCAGAGAGGGTCTGCAGGGTCCAGAGAGCGGGCCACCTGTAGCAGGACATCCTGAAACCAGAGAGGGTCTGCAGGGTCCAGAGAGCAGATTAGAGCTGAGGCTCTGGACCGGATCCAGAGGACGGATTAAAGGCACTTTAAGGTCCAGCTTGTTCTGTCTGACTGCAGCTCGTCTGGATCTCTGTAACCAAGAGCTGTGGGACGGCAACATGAGCCCTTTGAGCCGGAAGAGACCTGCAGACCCCCCCTCAACAAATAACATGAACCCAGTGAGCCGCCAGAGACCTGAGGCCTGTACTACGAAGCCGGATGTTCTCTTAGCGGCTAACTTCAGGGTAAACTCTGGGTCTCCGGTCCTACGAAGCCGGATGTTCTCTTAGCGGCTAGGTCTCCATGGTAACTGATGCTGAGCGGCGAGCCTGCTCCGGAGCAGGTTAGGTTGCAGGCTAAGAGCTCAACTCAGTGAAAGCACCGCCTGCTGACCAATCAGAGCTCAGTGTGCGGAGTTCAAAGCGATCAAGTCATATCACAGGAGAAAGGAAACACAGAAAAGCTGCCGTTGCAGGAAAGACGGCCGGCAAAAATCACCGACGTTGTAATAGTCCTTTATGTTATATAGTTGACCGCAGGTCATGGAGAGTAATGAGGTATTCGTAGACCTTTGTATGAGGCATCTTTATGTAACAGGTCTTCCATCATGATACATCCATGCGTCCTAGATGCGGGCTTACATACACACCGCATCACACCGCAGCCGCACCCCATCAGTAACGTCCTGATGGTATACGTGTGCGGCACTATATACTACAGACGTGAATGTTCACGTGAACATGATTAGAACATCACCTCCATCTCCAGAGCAATCTGACTATTAGAACATTAGCGTTAAGAAAGCTCTTAAATATCTGCCTCAGCATCAGTACCCGGATCAGAGTACACTAAGTTCAGTCAGCATCAGTACCCGGATCAGAGTACACTGAGTCCAGTCAGCATCAGTACCCGGATCAGAGTACACTGAGTCCAGTCAGCATCAGTACCCGGATCAGAGTACACTAAGTCCAGTCAGCATCAGTACCCGGATCAGAGTACACTAAGTCCAGTCAGCATCAGTACCCGGATCAGAGTACACTGAGTCCAGTCAGCATCAGTACCCGGATCAGAGTACACTAAGTCCAGTCAGCATCAGTACCCGGATCAGAGTACACTAAGTCCAGTCAGCATCAGTACCCGGATCAGAGTACACTAAGTCCAGTCAGCATCAGTACCCGGATCAGAGTACACTGAGTCCAGTCAGCATCAGTACCCGGATCAGAGTACACTAAGTCCAGTCAGCATCAGTACCCGGATCAGAGTACACTAAGTCCAGTCAGCATCAGTACCTGGATCAGAGTACACTAAGTCCAGTCAGCATCAGTACCCGGATCAGAGTACACTAAGTCCAGTCAGCATCAGTACCCGGATCAGAGTACACTAAGTCCAGTCCGCGGCACATCACTTCATGATGTATCACATGTCTCTGATCCGAGTCCCTGAGCGTGTCTGGCCGTGCAGCACTCACAGCGTCACAGACTGGAGATGAAGTCATAAAACTTCATCTGCTCAGAGGCAGTCTTCAACACCAGCTACCCGCAGGAAACCTGACCCCCCCCACACACATACACCTGTACTCCACACACACACCTGACCCCCCCCCCACACACAAACACACACACACACCTGACCCCCACACACACCTGACCCACCCACACACACCTGACCCACCCACACACACCTGACCCCCCCCACACACATACACCTGACCCCCACACACACACCTGACCCACCCACACACACACCTGACCCACCCACACACACCTGACCCCCCCCCCATCGCTGGCTACGATACCTCAGCTCCTCCAACTGCAAATGTGCCATCACATCCCTCACCCAGCGGGCGTGAGATGGTGGAGTCCGGTCTTTCCATTTGAGGAGGATTAGACGGTGGGCAAGAAGGGTGACTGGCAATTAGAGAGGGAGACCTCTCAGGGGCCACTTCAAACACAGCTATTATGGGGTTTGGTGGTATGTTCTGGCCATACATCAATGAAACAGTTTAAAATATAGAAGACCAAAATGGGGCAATGGAATGACAGGAGAAAACATGTGCAATAGGGACACTTCTGGCATGTGGGATCAATGTTAGGGGACAGCCTGGCGAGCCTCTCCTGAACAGATGTAATCGATGGAACACTTTGAATTTAAGTCCTCCGTGCCTCACACAGACGGAGGAGTTATGTATGTTCTCAGTCGCAGACCTTCAGGTCTCATCGGTTAGTTATATACCCACTTCTTCTTCAAAGGCACCCCTAAGGTGGTCAAGGGAGGGGCTAGAGATGTATTGAATAATATTATATAGCTTTGAGATATAGCCTCCTTGACAGTCTTCCATCATTCCACCAGGTGGGGCGGCTGGGAAGGAGGGAAATTGTTTATTTTAAATCACGAATTTGTAAATAACTAAAATAACGATTCCTTGGGATGTCATATTCTTGAACTAAATGTTCAAAGGATGTGAATACCCCTTCATAGAACAGATCAGCAACACACTTAAGTTCCTTCCGGGACCACAGGTGGAAAGCAGAGTCTACCAGGGCTGGTTTGAAAGCCTGATTGCGAACTATGGGGATGGAGGAGATAGTTTGTCGATATCCAAAATGCCTCCTGAACTGTGACCATATCCTCAGAGAGCTATTGACCACAGGGTTGGTGGAGTGGGATTTTCTACTAAGCGGTAAAGGAGCACACATCAAGGAGGCAGGGGCCAGTGGTTCACACGAGTGTCATTCCATGCTAGACCAAATAGGACCGCCCCTTCCCGAAAATGACTCATCCAAAATGCCATTTTATGGATATTGGCAGCCCAGTAGTAGTGTAAAAAATGTGGTAGTGCAAGACCCCCCTCTGACTTTCTCTTCTAAAGAGATCAAAGAAAACCATTGACGGTTCATGTGTGTGTGTGTGTGTGTGTGTGTGTGTGTTTGTGTGTGTGTATATGTGTGTGTGTGATAAACTGTTAACCTGGGACGACCTGTGGTCCTTTTTCATAAAACTTCATCTGCTCAGAGGCAGTCTTCAACACCAGCTACCCGCAGGAAACCTGACCCCCCCCACACACATACACCTGTACTCCACACACGCACCTGACCCCCCCCCACACACAAACACACACACACACCTGACCCCCACACACACCTGACCCACCCACACACACCTGACCCACCCACACACACCTGACCCCCCCCACACACATACACCTGACCCCCACACACACACACCTGACCCCCCCCCCACACACACACCCACACGCACACCCACACACACGCACACACGCACGCACGCACGCACGCACGCACGCACGCACACACACACACACACACACACACACACACACACACACACACACACACACACACACACACACACCTGACCTCCACACACCCCTGAGAGAGAGAAACACACACACCTGCTTGCTGCCTGCGATCTGTGATCTACGGAGGCCTGCTCCCACCTGTAGAATACGGCTGTACTGGAGAGGTTTTTACCCCGGAGTTGTCGCGGAGAGACGGAGTGGATCCACGCTTCGGGCTTGGCCTGCTTTCCACCTGTCCTGGTTCTGCTGTTGCAGAGCCCTGCTTTCACCTCGGGGATACCACGGAGGGACCGGAGCGCTTCCACGCTGCTGCTTTCGCCTGTCCTTTGCTGCTGTGCTGATTTTTCTCCAGGAACATCGCGGATACTGTGTGCTGGTCTGGGGAAATGGCCCATATCGGGATTCTGCTGTGCCTGTTAACTGTTCTGGACGATGAGAAGGTCTCTAGTCATCCTGAGAGGTCTACTGGACTCAGGTCTGTTCTGCCACCCGCAGTGGGCATCCCCTGCAAAGGTTCAGATGTGTTACACAAACAATTACCGGTTGCCTTGTCACAGTCAATCTGCTCGACAAAATATGTTTGTCTTTTTTATTTTCCTGCGTTGATGGTTCTTCAGGACTGCTTCTTCAGCTCTAATCACACTCTCAGACTTCTCCGGTGTCTCTAAAGTAGATGACAATGTATGTGTGTCGTTTAAGAGGAAAAGATGCCTGGTTTTTTTGTTGTTATTACTGTCAGGAAATGTCCAACCTAACCCTGGTCCGCCCAGTAGTAATAGTCAGATCGCTACTCCTGCTGATCTTAAAGCTAGGTTTGGGCTGGGCTTCATCCACTTGAATGTGCGCAGTCTGTTAGGTAAACTAGATTTTGTCCGTATCTGGGCTCGACTGATGCTGACGTCATTGTTTTATCTGAAACATGGCTAAACAAGTCTATTCTGGCCTCTGACGTCGCCTTAAATGGTTTTAATGTGTATCGTACCGCCCGGCCTAATGAAGGTGGTGGCGTTGCCATGTATGTTCAGAATAAGTTCAGTGTAACCACATTAGTTTCCAAATCCATCAGTAAGCAATTTGAATGTTTAGCCTTAAATATAGAAGTGGCAAAGGGTCAACAGGTCATGGTAGTGAGTAGTTACAGACCCCCCTCAGCTGGAAAAGACTCCTTGTCTTCACTAGCAAATCTTTTATCACAGCTAGACTACAAGGAAATAGAGCTGCTTGGAGGTTTGAACTGGGACTGGTTAGCTGCAGAGTCAGAGGATTTTAAAAACCTGTATCTCTTTGAATGTTACTCAGAGTGTGGACAGTCCTACTCGCCCGAACATCAAGTCCCTAATAAATCCTCCCTAATTGATCTCATTCTAACTAATGCTCCCCATAAATACTCATCTGTGGGAGTATTAGAGAATGATGTGAGTGATCACTGTGCTGTAGCCACAATTAGGGACACTACGGTCCAAAAGGTTAAACCTCGCATTATCATCAAGAGAGACATAAAACATTTTGTGGAGCAGGGTTTTGTGCATGATCTGTTTGGGTTTGATTGGGGTAAAATCGATCTGTGTGCTGATGTTGAAACCGCATGGTCTTATTTTCATCTTGGTTTTATGGAGATCATTGATAGACATGCACCCTGCGTACATTTAGAGTGAAGGGACGAGACAATCCTTGGTTTTCTGCTGAGCTGTCCAGTGTCCTTCATGAGAGAAACCAGGCCTGGGTAAAGGCTAGGAGATCAGGCTCAGAGGTAGAATGGCTGCGTTCAGGCAGCTGAGGAATAGCTTCACTTCTCATGTCAGAAGTGCAAAGTCGAATTACTTTCTGTCAGTTTCCACAGAAAACCTAAATAATCCTAGGAAATGTTGGAAAGCCATAAAATCGATATCCACGGTGAGATCCGTGATGAGCTCCTCCGTGCCTCACCACAGCATCTGCTCTCTGTCGGACAGGGCTCTATGCTCAGCTGCTTTAATGAGCACTCTGTGTCCTGCGGTTCTCTGCTTGATTCTGTGACTAACTCTGCTTCTGTGAACACCCCAGTCCGTGACTCTGAACAACGTGGTCTGGAAAACCCCTTCAGTTTTACCCCTTGTACTGTTGATGTTGTTCGTGAAGCCTTATCTAAGCTAGATCCTAGGAAACCGGCCGGTCCGGACAACGTAGAACCTTTCTTTTTAAAGATAGAGCAGATGTTATTGCTCCACCTCTCACTTCTCTTTCTAACCTCTCCCTCAGCTCAAACACAATTCCTAAAGTGTGGAAGTCAGCGTATGTCCTGCCTTTGCTGAAAGGAGGGGAGGCCACCTTATTAAATAACTATAGACCCATCTCTAAGTGGTCAGTTCTGGCTCAGGCTCTTGAACGCCTAGTGAGTGAACAGGTAAAGGAGTTTTTATGTACACATGACATCCTGTCTAAGCATCAGTCAGGATTCAGAAAACAGCGCAGCACCATCACTGCCACGATGAAAGTGGTGAATGACATTACTAGTATTTTAGATAGTAAGCAGAGTTGAGCAGCTCTGTTTATTAACCTTTCCAAAGCGTTTGACACGTCGATCATCTCATCTTAAAGCAGAGGCTGCTCAGTAGAGGCATATCCAGCCTTGCAGTGGGTGGTTTGAGAACAACCTCTCTGAAAGGTCCCCATGTGTTCACTTTGATGGGCTGTCTTCTGAGTGGTTAAACATTTCTAATGGTGTTCCTCAAGGCTCTGTTTCAGGACCACTTTTATTCTCCATATATATCAACAGCTTAGGTGAAAATGTGGATGAAGCTACTTTACATTTGTATGCGGATGATACCGTGATGTTCTGTGTAGGTCCCTCATTCAGGAGCTGGTGTTACATTACAGGCTGTTTCTAACACTACTCAGACTCAGCTCTCTGAACTAAAGCTTCTTTTAAATGTGGATCAAACCAAGGTAACGCTCTTTCTAAAGCTAAACAGACTCCAGAGCCTGTTTTAGATATTGTAACTACGCAAGGAACAAAACTTGAAGTTGTTGCCTGTTACAAATACCTTGGTATCTGGCTTGATGATTGTCTCTCTTTTAAACTTCAGGTCACTAACCTGCTTAAAAAGCTGAGGGTTAGGCTAGGTTTCTTCTACAGGAACACGTCCTGCTTCTCGCTTGAGGCCAGGAAGAGGCTCTGTGACCTTTGACCTGTGCTGGACTCTGGGGATCTGGTCTATCTGAATGCACCTGCCCATTGCCTGGTCCAGTTAGATGCTGCGTATCACAGCGCTCTGAGATGTGTGACTAACTGTAAAGCGCTCACTCATCACTGTACCCTGTGTGCAAGGGCAGGTCTGCCTTCACTAACTGCACGGAGGCTCAGTCACTGGTACACGTTCATCTATAAAGCCATGTTGGGTAAACTACCTTTTTATATCTGCTCTCTCGACGAATTGAAAGTACGTATTGCCTGAGATCTCATGATGTTGTTTTATTAAATGTGCCAAGTGCTAGGACTGTCTTAGGGAAGAAAGCTTTTAGATGAGCAGCTCCACTCACTTGGAACAGTCTGCAGAGCTGTTTACAACTGAGCACTTTGGTTCCCCTGCATCACTCTGAAACTCGGCTGGGTGACATGCTGTTTGATACTCATGGTACCTGTCACTGTGAGTAGAGTTTGTAAACTGTACCCTGTACATTATGTTGTTGTCATCCTTATTGTTGTTTTGTTGTTTTTATGTTACATGTGTAACTAATGTCCTGCAGGTCACCCTGAAGAAGAGATCTTTTGATCTCAAGGGGCTTCACCTGGTTCAATAAAGGCTACACACACACCTGACCCCCACACACACACACCTGACCCCCCCATACACACACACCTGACCCCCACGCACACATACACCTGACCCACACATACACCTTACCACCCCCCCCACACACACACACACACACACACACACACAGACACACACAGACACACACACACACACACACACACACACACACACACACACACACACACACACACACACACACACACACACACACACACACACACACACACACACACACACACACACACACACACACACACACACACACACACACACACACACACACACACACACACACACACACACACACACACACACACACACACACACACACACCTGATCCCCCCCACACACACCTGACCCCCACACACACCTGACACAGAAACCTTGTAATATAAAAAGAACTCCACTGGTTTCATTGTGATATCTGTTTTGGTCGACACCATCTTGGTATTTGGTCATCTCCATCTTGGTTTTTGGTCATCTCCATCTTGGTTTTTGGTCATCTCCATCTTGGTTTTTGGTCATCTCCATCTTGGTTTTCAGACCAAGAAGTGAAGGTTAGGGTTGTAAGAGGAGAACATTGACCCAAGTTGGATTTCAGATCAATCGATTGCTGGTTTTATGATTTCAGATGAATATGTCTTTTTTTTCATCATAATAAAGATTCATGGACTCAGTGAGCGGTGACAAGGTTTGTCAGTTCAACATTTATTAGCAGTATGTACACATTACAGTGTGAATACAGATCTCAGATCAGCAGCTGGTTTAATTTTCTGCAGACAGACAGACGAACAGGTTAGAGCAAAGTTTTTATTTAACCACATGGAGCCAACCAATCAGGAATGAGCGGAGAATAATACACAAACAGGAAGCAGAAGGTAGATGTTCAGCTTGTTGTTGTTGTCGTCGTCATGGCAAATGTATTGTACACTGTAGGCATGGCTCTGATTGAGAGAAAACACAAAATCCCCAGCAAGTTTATTTCACTAACTTTGTTCATGCAGATTGTCCTGTTAGCATTACATTACAATACATTGTTCCATTGCATTTAGCTGAGGCTTTTATCCAGAGCGACTTACAATAAGTGCGTTCGACCAACAAAATACAAACTTGAAGAAAACAGAATCATAAAGCACATCAGGCTTCATAGAGCAAAAACATTTCAAGTGCTACTCAACTGGCTTTAGAGAAGCCAGTCCTTTGTTAGTATATAAGTGCTTTGTTAGTAGTTCTATCCTCGAGGTGGAGTCGAAGGAGATGAGTTTCAGTCTGTGCCGTTACAACATGCCTCATCTAGAACTTCCGTGATAAAAAGCTCATTGTCTTAATGAAATGGGTTTCATGGTGATGTCTGTTTGGTGAGTCAATCAGAACCACTCAGTCATCACGGACATGAGCAGAATAAGGAAACTCTGAGGCCAAACATTCACACACATATCAGTCCAACGATAAGTCACTTGAAATGTGTTTCCTTCATTTTATACCCTCTTTTCTCATTGGATGCACGTGATGTTGGCATGTCCCACACACTGCTCTGCTAACTACAGTGTGTGTAATAAGTGATTACATTATACTACATTTTTTAAATAGTCGTATGGTTTTATTGTCCACAACGAGTTATTTGATCAAACGAGTAATTTTGATCATATTCTATCTTCATAATAATATTAACATGTTGCATGTGTCCCTGACATCGAGGGGAAACTGCCCCATAGAACACATCTGATGTTTTCAGTGACATGAGACGGTGGCTAGTTGCAGAGTACGTATTTAAACTTATATTTGGTCATTGTAATCATATTATGTGTGTAGTTGGATGTTGTCAAGCTTAACATATCCACTCTGTCATAGTGAAATGTCAATTCATATAAAAACCTTTCAGAAATGTGGAATATATTTGTTACACAGTACACAGTCGCCTTGCTAACTGAATCATGTTGCTAACTGAAGCTCCACCATGTGCTCATGACATGCTAATAGTAGCCACAAATGTCCACCCTGTCCTTGTCCACCCTGCCATTGTCCACCCTGCCCTTGTCCACCCTGCCAATGTCCACCCTGTCCTTGTCCACCCTGTCCTTGTCCACCCTGTCCTTCTCCACCCTGTCCTTTTCCACCCTGTCATTGTCCACCCTGCCCTTGTCCACCCTGTCCTTGTCCACCCTGTCCTTGTCCACCCTGCCCTTGTCCACCCTGTCATTGTCCACCCTGTCCTTATCCACCCTGTCCTTGTCCATCCTGTCATTGTCCACCCTGCCCTTGTCCACCCTGTCCTTGTCCACCCTGCCCTTGTCCACCCTGTCATTGTCCACCCTGTCCTTATCCACCCTGTCCTTGTCCACCCTGTCATTGTCGACCCTGTCCTTATCCACCCTGTCATTGTCCACCCTGTCATTGTCGACCCTGTCCTTATTCACCCTGTCCTTGTCCACCCTGTCATTGTCGACCCTGCCCTTGTCCACCCTGTCCTTGTCCACCCTGTCCATGTCCACCCTGTCAGAAAGCCTTCCTGACAGGGTGGACATGGTACAAATAGTTTGCCATAATTTCATTATTATCCAAATACTTTTTCCATTAACTGAAATATATTGTTGAGAAAGGGACGATACCTTTCTGAAAATGTCCATTTTATAATCACGATGTAATTACAAAGTATTTACTCTACTTTGAATGTGTCCATGACAGGGTGGATACATTTTGCTGTTTGCATGTACATTGTCTGCCTGCAATTAATTTATAAAAATTGTGGGAGCTTGACCAACATCCATTTCTAACAGCAAAACATATACTCAATGAATATGAAGTTCAATGGAAAATCTCAGCTTTGTTTAGTCTCAAATGCACTGTATGGTGATATTGACTCAGGTACGTTGTTTACCCTGTTCACCTGCAGTGTGTACAACATGTACGTTTCTTCAGTTTTGACAGATTTAATGTATGTTTCTTCAGTTTTGACAGATTTAATGTACGTTTCTTCAGTTTTGACAGATTTAATGTATGTTTCTTCAGTTTTGACAGATTTAATGTACGTTTCTTCAGTTTTGACAGATTTAATGTACGTTTCTTCAGTTTTGACAGATTTAATGTACGTTTCTTCAGTTTTGACAGTGTTACCTGCAGATGGTGAGCATTCACAGTCCACAGTTGGAGCGTCTAAATCCCTGCGTAAAGAAGAAGAAAGAGATTTACGTCTGGTTGATGAAATAATGAATGAAATGCACACCTCTCTGCTGATTCTGATGGTGAGTCCAAAAATAAGTAATTGCGCTGCTGATCTTTGTGGATTGGACTGTTTCTGCATTGAGGCTCGTGCCTGCACATTACGTAATTTAACATTGGGCAAATATCTTCATTTGCTTAGCAGCAGTTCACCTTTCAGGGAGCTTTGATAATTTCATGCTCTCTTTTGTCTGATTCGGGGCAGGTTTAGCTTGTGTTGTTAGATCATGGAGTGAAATATAGGGGGACAGGACACGATCAGTGCTAGGACATTTACCGGCAGCGGTGGTGGAGTCCACAGGTTGGACCAGTTGCTGGTCAGCAGATGGTCCTACAAAAAAAACAACAACATTAGAGGTAAAATCAAAATGTACTTCTGCAACACCACAGGTCTGTTTACGTCAGTCATGACTTCATGTCTTCTGTTAATTCTTCCCGATTCTTACCGAATGAATTTCTGAATTCTCATCATTACCTCTGAACTAATTTAACTCTTATTTATATCTTTCTTTAATTTGAAACATTTGCTGTCTCTTTGTTTGCAGTAAAACTACTAGCCTCATGTCCATCACATTCGGAGGATGTGTGTATCACAACCTCCTTTCAAATTAATTGAAACTGTTGAGATCTATACCTATATCCTTAAACTCTTCATTTCATACCAATTTTTTGTCTTATTCAGAGTTGGATCATTATTACCTTTCCAATTGTTTGAAATAAAGTGTATGTACTCTGTGTGCATGCTTCTCTAGGAACTCTGACCATGGTTTAGTTTTACCTTCCGTGTCTGGGTGAGAGTGCTCCGGGTTCCCCTCATCCTTGTCTGTGTTGGAAGGGTCCAACAGGTCAGGGCTGTCATCTTTCTTTGGCTCATTTTCACTATTATTAGCGTCAGGCTTAATGGCTCCGTCACTCTTCTTTTCGTCTGTTTCATCCATCGTGGCGTCATTTTCTTTGATTCCTCCCCCCTCCGAGTCTTTCTCCTCTGACGTATCATCTCCCTCCATCACATCCTCTCCTGATTCCTTTGGATCCTTTTCCCCTATATCATCTCCCTCCTTCTCCTCCTCCCCGGTTGCTAGCGATACCCCCTCATACGGGCCCTTATCGTCCATGCTATCATCTTTCTCTGTAAGCACCTCAGAGCCAGTACTAGTATCAACATCCGAGTCATTAGAGTCAGTACTAGTATCAGCGCCCGAGTGGGATTCTTTAGAGTCAGTGACGGGCTTAGCAATCTTAGGGTCATCATCTGGCCCGGATTCGTCAGAGTCAGAGTCAGTGACGGGCTTAGCTGTTTTAGGGTCATCCTCAGGCCCAGATTCGTCAGAGTCAGAGTCAGTGACGGGCTTAGCTACCTTAGAGTCATCATCTGGTCCGGATTCGTCAGAGTCAGAGACGGGCTTAGCTACCTTAGAGTCATCATCAGGCCCAGATTCGTCAGAGTCAGAGTCAGTGACGGGCTTAGCTACCTTAGAGTCATCATCTGGTCCGGATTCGTCAGAGTCAGTGACGGGCTTAGCTACCTTAGAGTCATCATCAGGCCCAGATTCGTCAGAGTCAGAGTCAGTGACGGGCTTAGCTACCTTAGAGTCATCATCTGGTCCGGATTCGTCAGAGTCAGTGACGGGCTTAGCTACCTTAGAGTCATCATCAGGCCCAGATTCATCAGAGTCAGAGTCAGTGAAGGGCTTAGCTACCTTAGAGTCATCATCAGGCCCAGATTCGTCAGAGTCAGAGTCAGTGACGGGCTTAGCTACCTTAGAGTCATCATCTGGTCCGGATTCGTCAGAGTCAGTGACGGGCTTAGCTACCTTAGAGTCATCATCAGGCCCAGATTCGTCAGAGTCAGAGTCAGTGACGGGCTTAGCTACCTTAGAGTCATCATCTGGTCCGGATTCGTCAGAGTCAGTGACGGGCTTAGCTACCTTAGAGTCATCATCAGGCCCAGATTCGTCAGAGTCAGAGTCAGAGACGGGCTTAGCTACCTTAGAGTCATCATCAGGCCCAGATTCGTCAGAGTCAGAGTCAGTGACGGGCTTAGCTACCTTAGAGTCATCATCAGGCCCAGATTCGTCAGAGTCAGAGTCAGTGACGGGCTTAGCTACCTTAGAGTCATCATCAGGCCCAGATTCGTCAGATTCAGAGTCAGTGACGGGCTTAGCTGTTTTAGGGTCATCCTCAGGCCCAGATTCGTCAGAGTCAGAATCAGCGTCAGTGACAGGCTTAGCTACCTTAGAGTCATCATCTGGCCCGGATTCGTGAGAGTCAGAGTCAGTGACGGGTTTAGCTACCTTAGAGTCATCATCTGGCCCGGATTCATCAGAGTCAGAGACGGGCTTAGCTACCTCAGAGTCATCATCTGGCCCGGATTCGTGAGAGTCAGTGCCGGGCTTAGCTATCTTAGGGTCATCATCAGGCCCAGATTCGTCAGAGTCAGAGACGGGCTTAGCTACCTCAGAGTCATCATCTGGCCCGGATTCGTCAGAGTCAGAGAGGGGCTTAGCTGTTTTAGGGTCATCATCAGGCCCAGATTCGTCAGTGTCAGCGTCAGTGGCGGGGACAGTGGTGTCATTAGACCCAGGTTCTTTAGAGTTGGCGAGCACGGCAGGATTCAGCTCTTCCACCGAGCTGACATCAGCGTCGGTGCTTTCAGCTGCGTTCTCATTGGTCTCTAGGGATTCAAGATTGTGCACACTTGTAAATGATGTATCATGTCTTCTGTACACGCCAGTCTGATGAATCCAAAATAGGCCTAGCCTAATGCTAGCTAAAGAGCTAATTACTGCTGCTCTGGATGCAGTATTAACATGTGGTTTTGGCTAATTGCTTCAGAACAATAATTAATACATGTGGTTTTGTTCATTAAACTAATGCCCAGCCCTGTTGGTGAGTATTACTGTGCTCAGCCTAAGATCCCAGGGTTACTGTGTACATGCAGCAGCAGTCATTGTAATGCAGTTTTGTGTGGGTCAGGATCAAGCTCTTATCATGGATCATGTCATGTTGTTTAATGCCACACATTGGATCTGAATGAACTAGAGCTAAAGACAGGAGACGAACTGACCTTGTGTTTCAGCAGACTCGGCTGACTCGGATGATTCTGAAACAGTTGGAGACAAAATGTTTCATGGTTTGTTTTCAGGGAATCTAATATCCTCATTCTTTAGTGGGCTGGGTCTTAGCTTTCTCTTCTTTTTTTACAGCTATAGAGGTGCCTAAAACCATGAGTGTCAAACAAGCTAAGACATTTCATGTAGGAAAGGAGTCTGATTACCTCGTTCAGAGTCACTGTCAGAAGATTCTGTGGAGAGAAATCAACGTGTTCAATCATCACTCCGTCACAGGTCATACGGATTACACACAAAGGTAGTAGTATCAGCCCGCTGTTCTACATTTGTTTGTTTGTTTGTTTCTGACATTTCAAATTCATGTTTCTCATCAGAGTTTGTGTAGAGAGTAGGGCATGGTGGACAGATGAGCCGACGAGGCTGCTGTTCAGGTCCTTTGTGTAACTAAAAGTCAACCTCACATATTTAACAGACACCATGATCGCTTCCTGTACCAAACCACTCCAATTTGTTTCTGAAAAATACCGCATTACAATCATTTCCTATACTTTGTTTTCTAGATATAAAGAATCTTCCTAATTTAACCTAACAATTTTGCTATCTGGATCCTATTGAAGTGATTCTTTTCTAGAGGTAACCAATTACTATTTATTTCCAGACTTTACCGATGTATTTCTCATTCTAAAGTAGTATTGCTTTCTGGATCCTATAGAAGTAATCTTGTTTTCTTGAGGTAACCAATTACTTTTGCCTCTTAGACCTAACCAAGTGTCTTTCATTTTTTACCTAACCAAGTATTTCTGTTTTTGAGACTTACCAACAGTTATGATTTACCAAGTCAATCAATCAATGTTTATTTATAGCCACATATCACAAATGTTACATTTGTCTCAGTGGACTTCACAGTTTGTACAGAATATCAGTATGACAATACGAGACCCTCTGTCCTCAGACCCTCTGTCCTCAGACCCTCTGTCCTCAGACCCTCTGTCCTCAGACCCTCTGTCCTTAGACCCTCTGTCCTCAGACCCTCTGTCCTCAGACCCTCTGTCCTCAGACCCTCTGTCCTCAGTCCCTCTGTCCTTAGACCCTCACATCGTACAAGGAAAAACTTCCAGAGAAAACCCACAGTTTAAGGGAACATGGGAGAAACCTCAGGGAGAGCAGCAGAGGAGGATCCTCTCCCAGGACGGACAGACGTGCAATAGATGCCGTGTGTAAATTGAAAAGATAATACATTTTTGCAACATAGGTAGTCCAGATGTTTGGAAATGCATGTTTGTATAATAGGAAGATGAATCCACGAGGATATCCATCCAGGACCGATGATCCAGGACCACAGCCACAACTCGCGATCCAGGGCTCGCGATGCCACCATGATCACCAAGTAATATGGTTTCAGAGAACTAATTACATAGTTTTCCTTTCGTAGCACTGGCTGAGTAGTTCTGTTTCTAGACCTGACCAGGAACAAGCAGTTTTGGTTTCTGGAGATCTTAAAAAGTAATGTTTGTTCCTAGGCGTCTGCAAAGTAGTTAAACTGAACCAATGGTTCAAAACGAATGTGATTCGATCATGTCATGTTCTTTAACCCTGCAGCATATAATAAATTGGACATATTATAAATGCGCTATATGACAGACACATGGGATCTAAGACAGGAGACAAACTGACCTTGAGTTTCAGTAGACTCGGCTGACTCGGACGACTCTGAAACAGATTGAATTAAGTACAATCAATCCTAAAGAAG
>NW_027262053.1:0-46969 GCF_902827115.2 Pseudochaenichthys georgianus | reverse complement strand
TACTACTACTACTACTACAACTACTACTACAACTACTACTACTACAACTACAACTACTACTGTTACAACTACTACTACTACTATTATTACTACTACTACTACTACTACTACTACTATTGCTACTACTACTACTTCTACTATTACTACTACTACAACAACTACTACTACAACTACTATTATTACTACTACTACTACAACTACTGTTACAACTACTACTACTACTATTATTACTACTACTACAACAACTACTGTTACAACTACTACTACTACTACTACTACTATTATTATTACTACTACTACAACTACTACTACTATTACTACTTCTACTACTACTACTACTATTACTACTACTATTACTACTACTACAACAACTACTGTTACAACTACTACTACTACTATTATTACTACTACTACAACAACTACTGTTACAACTACTACTACTACTACTACTACTACTATTATTATTACTACTACTACAACTACTACTACAACTATTACAACAACTACTACTATTATTACAAAAACTAGAAAACATAAAAGCAGCTACTTCAAATATGGATGAAATGATGGTGTCACATGTGTTAAGTATTGATAGCTAATAGCTCAGGTCTGTTCCTTAATAACAACAATGCATAGGGACAATTTAAGGACTTTTAACTGCTCGATATCACAATGAAACTTCACGCTATGAATGATAAACTCCCACTCAACCCCTCTGTAGAAACCATTACAATGTACATTGAACTGGTGTATTCTTTTAGTGCTTCAAAAGAGGAGATTTCCGACTCAAAAGGTATGGGGAAAACACTACTGTTGAGAAAGCTGCCTTTACAGATGTGTAGTGTACAACTTTTAATTTAAAACTCATTTAGCAGAGATATCACCATGAAATATCCCCAGTTGATTGCCTGTATTAAGAAATGTAGTTTAAATATGCAAAAAAGGCTTCTAACCTAACTTTTAGTGAATCTAGGTGAAATCTACTCATCTCAAACAGCCAAAGAAGCGAAATTAAACGCCTAAATGTGCATTTTTTTTATATTTTCGTTCCTATAGTCTGAAAGAAAACATGCTAAGGATGCAAACTAGCCCAAACGCTCACAACTGACCAGCGCCTGGAGTGCCTCATCATCAGTGAAACACCACAGACTGCTATTTGCATACATGGTTGCACACACTTCCTCAATTACACCTAGTGGTTTAGTAGTCTGCCTATTTAACAGGTTTATCAGAGAGAACAGAAAACCACCGCTACTTCCTTCCGACAGAAGCAAGTCAGCAAAATCTGTCGTGTTCGGAACGCCTCGACACCGGATTGGAATCGAAATGCACCTGTAGTCTGAAACACATGCACACAAATCATCGGAGGTGCGTTGTGTTTTTACTGACTGTGTGCGGCTCCCGGTCGCCCACCTTCTTTCAGGCTGTGATAGACAAGTCTGTCCTGATCCAGGGTCAGTCCTGCCTTCTGCATGTCCTCTCCCATTGGAGGAGAGCCCGGGGGGGAGGGCTCATAGGACAGGCAATGGTTGGTGTCCAGCATTATCATTCAGAACGCAGATAAATTATGTGGTAAACATTGGACTTCCTCATTCAAATGCTGCCCACACAAAGTCCCAAATGTTTTCTGAAGAGGGGAGGGGAGAGACAAGTCCTTGATGTGTCAAAACTGCGAACAGCTGTCCCTTCAATTAGCCTTAGCCGTCCTCTCTCTCCAGGGGAAGGACGCGAATCAAATTCCTCGGAAGACCCCCAGTGAAAGTCAAAGAAAATCTCCCTTTAAAGCCGAAACGTTTCTATCCAAGTGTCTTCTGTATCGGAGGGATCGATCGGTCGGTCTCTCTCTCTCTCGTCCTCCTGCTCTTTCCTTCCCCTTGCAGTGGCAGCCGGCGAGTCACGACAGCGCCGGAGAGACCGCGAGGGAGGAGAGAAATCCTCAGGGCGAGTCGTGGACTAAAAGAGCAGAAGAGCTGAGGAGAGGACTATGAAAAAGAGGCCAGTGGCGGAGGAAGAGAGAGGACACGGCAGAGAGAGACTGCTCTGGTTGCAGCTCCTCCTGACACACACACACACACACACACACACACACACACACACACACGCGAGCAGGGAGTTCTGCCGATAAAGTTCTCCTGCTCAGCTGTTGCAATTCATTCACTGTTGCAGGCTAAAGGGAGGGGGGGGCTAACATGCTAACCCCTCTCTGCAAAACTCATTCAAACAGAACCAGATATCCAGTTACACCTACACGCAGAACTGATTTCATCTCAGGGCGGTTTTTATTGCCGACGGCAGCAGTAAGCGTTTCAACGATGACCTCATCCGACATAATCGACCTTCGGCAAAGACTCTTAGGTAAATGTGATACGGGGGTGAAGCACACGTTGACTTTTAGAGTGATTGTTTGACTTTGCGTCAACGCTGCAATTCTGAGATGGATTGTTGAGCAGCGTACCCTTGAGGAAATGCATCTTACTTCTACGGGGACTTTCGACCAATAGGAGCAGAGACACAGATTTGTCACCCGATGTGTTCCTTCGTTGTAGCGTATCAGTAGGAACACATCTGTGGATAACGCATGGATCGCTGACTCATCTGTGTCTCGTTCGCTTATTGGCAATGTCTGTGTCTGTGGATGTCACAGTTTGAACTTTTCTTTGTACACACTCTTGATTTGTGTCGTTGCGGTCGAGTCCCACCACCAAAGTGTCTCTGGATCCCGCAGAATGCCGATGCTAAGCCGCCTCCCCCTTCTCTCTGTTTTAAATAGAAGGACCAGCTGGCCGTAAGGGGGCTATATCCAGCTCGGTGTCACCTGTGCACCCGCAGGGTAGGGTTACTTTGACACACACACACACACACACACACACACACACACACACACCCGTACACACCATGGCCGTACCCATATCCACACACACACACACACACACACACACACACACACACACACACACACACACACACACACACACACACACACACACACACACACACACACACACACACACACACACACACCGTACACACCATGGCCGTACCCATATCCACACACACACACACACACACACACACACACACACACACACACCACACACACACACACACACACACACACACACACACACACACACACACACACACACACACACACACACACACACACACACACACACACACACACACACACACACACACACACACACACACACACACACACACACTTCACCGAATCAATGTTTCATGAGGCGATACTTTTATACAGTTCATTTCACTATACATTACGGCATAAATAAAACAAAGGCAAGAGTATAAATATCAAACATGAAAACTCACGAAAGTACAGTGTGACATCACGGCTGGATCCCACAGGTGACACACACACACACACACACACCTGAAAACACAGACGAGCCCCTTGAGCATACGCTGGCTGGTATCGACAATAACTGTCTGTGAGTGTGTGATTAGAGTCCACCTGCCGTTATGATTCACAGTCTGGGCAGGAAACAGAGATGACAACACACACACACACACACACTCAGGGATTAGGATGTCGCCGCGTGGGTGACAATCTCAGCAACGCACACATCATAAACGGACACACTGCGTTCTTTGTAGCTCCAAATTAACATGTTCACATTCTCACGTCAGTTTTCCTGCAACTGCACTTTTTCAACTTTTAAGTTCATTGATTTTATCTGTGTTTCATCCATAACAAAAACTCACAGGGCTATGATTTCCATGGCGATAAGCACATCATCGAGGACGGCGAGACAGTCATGTATAAAATCTGTGTTTGATGGTGGTACACTGGACCCAGGGGCGAAAGCAGCCGTTTGCAGGGGCGTTTTTATGGTTTTAGGGCTCATCGTGTGCGGGAAGCACAGCAAGGCTCTGTCCCATCACGTGACTAAACCTATTAGCACTGAGTTCGGGGCTAGAGCCACAATTATGACGTAAAACTGTATTTTAAAATCAAAATGATCTCCTTGCACGCACTGGAGCACTGTTTTTGAAATTATCTACATCTAGCCAATAGAAGCGCAAGAGTTACATAGTGATGTCACTGTGTTACGGAGGTAAACAAAGGACTATTTACATGCACAAAAACCTATAAAACTGACTACAGGAAAGCCCCAAAAAGCACAATAGGGCCTCTTTAAGTACAGTTGTTATACACGTCGTCATGCCTGGTCAAAGACAAAGCAACCGTAGCGTATTAAAGAGGCCCTATTGTGCTTTCCTGGAGTGCGGTTTTTGTTTTTTGTGCTTGTAAATAGTCCTTTGTTTTCCTCCATAACACAGTGACATCACTATGTAACTCTTGCGCTTCTATTGGCTGGATGTAGATAATTTCAAAAACAGTGATTTCAAAATAAAACCGGGCCAGTTTGAAGTTTCTATTTTTAGTAGTATTGACGCTATGTGTAAATCAATGAAGTGCAATGCATTTTTTAAATCTAAATACGTGGCACAGCTGGGCCTTTAAGTAAACTGTAAAGCATTAACCCATCACTGCACCCTGTATGCAAGGGCTGGTTTGCTTTCACTAGCTGTACGGAGGCTCAGTCACTGGTACATTTTCATATACAAAGCCATGTTAGGGAAACTTCCATCTTACATCTGCTCCCTGATCTCACGGCGAAGTGTAAGTGGCTCCTGCCTGAGGTCGCATGCTGTGGTTTTATTAAACGTGCCAACTGCTAGGACTGTCTTAGGGAAGACGGCTTTTAGATGCAGCTCCTCTGTCTTGGAACAGTCTGCAAATTAAATGGAAACTGAACAATCTGGTGCCACTAAATGTTTTTAAAGCTCGGTTGGATGCTACTCAATCAGAAGCTGTTGGTACCTGTTCATGTGGATAGTTATGTAAATGATGTCCTTTTGTTGTTCTGATTTATGTTTTTATGTTTCATGTGGAACTACTTGAAAAAGAGATCAATAATGAAAAAGAGATCAATGATCTCAATGGGATTTATCTGTATAAATAAAGTTTGAAATGAAATGAAATGCTAAGGCTGTGCAAATTGTTGAGAATGATATTTCTAACACGCTGGTGTTAACGTTGCTATCCCTAGAGCGGCTAACACGGCTAAAAAAAAACACACTGACTATTTGAGCACGACAGCATGATTCCCAGGAGGGTTGTCAATATTTAAAATGTATACTAGTACTACTTCTATATTAAGCTATGCGTGCTGTTATTCTCATCACAACCTTTACACTGCGAGATGAAGTTAACCTTTAGCGAGAGAAGCTAACCGTCTGAGGTTGGGAACATTCCAGTGAGAGTATTCGGGGGCCTTGGACGTCCTTATCTGGGTCTTTCCCTATCCATCGCAGAAAAACATTTCTGGGAACAAAGAGAAAACAAAAAATGCTTTTTGGCCGAGCAGACGGGATATCATTACTGTATGAAAGGTCTTGGCGAAATAGTGACTCAAGGACTTCCTGTGGATGTGTGAATAAACGGAAAAGTCCCCCACAGCTTCCAGTCGGTCATTATAACCTGGAGGAGCGGGACACAAACATCGAAAACATTGCTTGTTTTCTGGTAAAATGTCATCCAGTTTGCAATGTTTTGATTTCTTTACATCCTGTTTGTGCAGGGCGGCCGCAGAGGGATGTTGACAGGAACAGTTTAAGTTCCTCGTCGTAATATTACTGGCTAATACATGTGGGTCTTATTATGAAAACCAAGCAGCTATGTTGTTTGCTTGCTAAGTAGAGGTTTACCACTGATGGGTCCTTGCCACAAACTCTCATTTGGCATCCATGTACTTTGGAAACCAGAATAAGAGCGTGGTCTTTACCAAAGTCTAAAAAAATAAGGTACTGTTTCAAATATTTGTACAGAAACTTGTTTAATATTTGGGCCATATACCTAGCAACGGAAATGTGCAGGAATGAGTCCTAATCCCGTAATATAGTTAACATTTTATAACTCGCGAGTTTTTGTCTTGAAGTCAATGTGTTTTTGGTTAGAAGCCTGAAATAAGGACTGCGGTTGATAAAAGCGCATGACATTTTCACTTTTAGTTCCATGTCATACAAAACCTCAGTAAATAACCCACTGCTGAATGTCTGAAGCTTTTACATGTCTCAAAACGATGGTTGCTCGTTTCACAATGAGCATCTACACATAATCACGTTCAACATTAGCCACCTTTAGCTTAGCGTTGGAGACGTGAAGCTGTAGTCTTCACGTCTTATTATAGGAAGGATTCATCTTCCTATTATACACACATGCATTTCCAAACATTTGGACTACCTATGTTGCAAATGTATTATCTTTTCAATTTACACACGGCATCTATTGCAGTCTGTCCGTCCTGGGAGAGGGATCCCTCCTCTGCTGCTCTCCCTGAGGTTTCTCCATGTTCCCTTTAAACTGGGGGTTTTCTCCGGAAGTGTTTCCTTGTACGATGTGAGGGTCTAAGGACAGAGGGTCTAAGGACAGAGGGTCTAAGGACAGAGGGTCTAAGGACAGAGGGTGTCGTATTGTCATACTGATATTCTGTACAAACTGTGAAGTCCACTGAGACAAAGGTAACATTTATGATATTGGGCTATATAAATAAACATTGATTGATTGATTGTCTGGTGACGTTAGCTTTTGACCTCTGGAGATTGCATTCACGCTTCCAAATTAGGAATGGTGATGTCAATTTGTAAGTATCATAAACGTGTGTTTGCCACCGATCATATATTCTGCAATATTCCAATAAAAAAAGAATGTTGTCAATTCAAATTACCTGGTACTACAACAAAAACAATGTCTTCTTCACGGCATCTCCTTCTCCTTCTATGCCTAACTTGCATTTTCCAAAGACGCTATGGATTCGTGTCGTGTTTTTTCTTTATTATTTCTTGTTGGCCATTCTGTTTGTCTTCTATGTTGAAACAGGGAAGCATGATTTCCACCCCAAAGAAGTCTGTATTGTTGCTTACACTTGTATGCTTCTTCTCAATACAAACATGCTATGGGGTTTGACCAGGTGACACTCTAGTCTAGTCAAACAAGTGTACCAACAAGACAGATGGATAAAGCAACAACCAACAGACGTAAATAACAAATCCCGACCTGCAGGGAAACCATCGGTCGTGTGCCAGTTTACCTCGGGTCAGATCACCCATTAACATACCAGCAGCAGCAACAGAAGGTGTTTTTCCCTTTTACTTCCTGGTCCCCTCCCACCCGCTCTTCTATGGAATGTACCAGCACTGTTTGCATTTGGCGTGACTCAACACTGACATCAGGTCGAGATTTTCTTTCGTGTTGATCCACCGAACTGCACAGAGACAGCCTGAGGAATCCGGTTAATGATATCTGAAGCGACGTGGCTCCCGGCAGCCATGTGTGTAATCGTGGGGAAAGAATGTGGAATCGGGAACAAAACCCCAATGTAAACGGCGCTGAAGCAAGCCTGCACTTAATCACTTACCGTACTGTCGTCCCAACTTGTTCTGGAAGAGGTGAACTCACCACCACTCGCCTCACTCACGCATGTGTTAAAGATAAAGCAAGTGTACAAGTCCTTAGGATATCAGATGGATTGTCCCAAGCAGACCCAAGGCTTTTTATTTAACATATAGCTTTCAAAGACTACAGGTGTGTTTACTACTGCACTATCTTCGAGAAAGACTTGTCACCTGTACTGAAAGAAAGAAAGAAAGAAAGGGAAATTACACAATGGCTAAAAGCGCAAAGGACGAATACTCAAAGTCACCTAATTGTCAAAAGGGTCTAGAAGTTAAAGGAAAACTATGCTTATGAATCCTATTTCCATAGCTTAAGGACACACACGTCGTGAACAAGCTTGAAGTTCTAGGGTTGCCACTTTTAGTTTGAGGTTAAACGCAAAGCAATTTTACCTTAAATACGGCTAATAATACCCAATTTTCCTACATAACTGTGCGCTTGCATGCACTGCTTTCTTATTATCTGATTGCTCATGCAGATGCAGGACCTATTTTCAGCAACACAATCATAATGGTATATCATTACCAAGCTATGAATGTAAATAACAGATCTAGTCCAACTGGTAGGTGCATCATCAGGAAGAAGTTGTTTTATTATCATATAGTCCAGTCAAGACACTGAATGTCCAATGCAACGATGTGTTTGATATGGTGTCTTGAATTTCTAATGTTCTGCATCATCGACCTTCAGTGCCTTGTTGAACCAAACTGATATACAGCAGGGTGTTTCTCAATGTCGAGGAAGGCTGCTCCAGAGCCACTATTTCAAGCATGCTACGTCATCGAGTGCCGCCGAAGGCCTGTTCCAATGTCCAGCATACTTGGAATTCTACGGAGCCCGGGGTCCTTCGTAGCGAGACATTTCGAGGCTGCACACGTGTATCCTCCGCGGTCTTAAAATCCCCACAATGCATTGCGCACGGACCAATTTCCCCAAATCTGTGGTGGAAAATGTAAGACGGGGCCTCTCGCATGACGCACACTTGCTCGCCTGTTCCGCTCTTCGTTTTCCGAATGCCAGGAAGTATTCTTGCCTCGCTTCTGAAGCAAGACGCTCGGATGTGCTACCAAGCAAGCGTCCTCGACATTGAGAAACACCCATAGTGTTTTGTTTTTTTCTCTTTAAAGCCAATTAAAGGAGACATTCACCGGAATAATACACTTCTGCTAAAAACAAGCAGACCTTCGTCACATGTGCAAACCCAGAACACCGTAGGAAATTAAAGCCATATGGACAGAGGTCACTCAATTAAGTTGGAAGTAAAGAAAAAAGGTATCGAGTGCTTTCTTCGTGGTCAAAGGACCTTTGTTTGGTTGCCATTGACCGGTCGGCAGGAGCTCCCGTCGCCTTGTCAATACACAGTAGTCAAACTATGGTCTAATTGTTAACTGTTGAAGGAGAAAAAAGCCTCGATAAAGGGCACACGTGTCGAAGGAAGGCAGAGGCAAAGTCCAGCTGGCAGCGGTTAGCATCTGGTGACATAAACCGTTCCCTGTAAATCCAGGAAGGAGTGAAGGAGGGATCGAGGAAGGGAGGGGAGAGGAGATTTTCAGCGTGGTCTTCCCCGTCTTGTGATGACGGCTTAGTAACAGACGCTTACATAACTCGGACATCTAAAACTCGTTTTTATTGTGGTCAACCCCGTAACCCCCTTGCCCTGTTCACAAAGGAAACTCTGCTTTCTTTTCTCCTTTCTTTTGGGTTCCATTTCTGTCCAACAGCAACACACTCCAGGGTGCTAAAGAGCCGGCCAACGCCAATTAACACAACCAGAGGAAGAAGGAATAAAAGTGCTGTTTACACGGGAACGAAACGGGTTGTACTTTTCTCTTTCGTATAGCCCGTTCGTTCACACGAGGCCGTAACCGCGGAAACGGGTCCCAAGGTGGATAGATCTGCGGACGGAACGCTCTGGGGGGCAAACGGCTCCGTGTGTACGCCCTATACGATCATTTCCTGATAACGATGAAGCCATAGCCCCGCCCCACCTCTGCTGTAGCATGGTCAGTAGCAGTAGCACTAGCAGTAGCTACTGTCAGTAGCTACTGCTAGTGCTACTGACCATGCTACAGATGTTCGAGCAAAATCTACAGCTCCTCTACCACAACCATCAGCAACAAGTGGACATGGAGAACTACATGAACTACATGTTGCTAAATCCACCGCGGAGAATAAACAGAAGGGCAACCATGGCAACCATGCTCGGGGGTCTTCTGCGCTGCTTTTGGTGTATTTTGTGGGCGGAAGTCCAGCGCCACTTACAGGCCCGGCATATGTACTACAGCGTCTCCAGCGGGTCGAGCGGTCTCGCGTGGACGGACACGTTTCTTGAGCCGTGGACGGAAGACTTTTTTGCTATCGAATTCGGTTCGTTTGCGTCCCCGTGTAAATGGGGTCAAAGACCACAAGAGAGGCTGAGGCATGCGAACAAGGGTTTTTATTGGCTGGGATTCTCTGATACTGTATGTGTGTGTTCTTTGTGGTTTTATAGGCCCTCTTCTTGCTGCCTTCCTCATGTAATAAAAGCCTGGTTGTTAATTTGTTACAGCGACTAAAAATAGCAGGGTTTTTATGAGGCACCGACCTTTTCATAGGGGCGCAGGTTTCTATTTTAGAAGTGTATATCAAATCAAATGTAAAAGAAAGAAATACAAAGGTTAAAAAAAGACGACATTGTTTTTTTCTTCTTAAGTTCATTGCTTATTTCCGTCTGCTCTAAGTGGGTCTTTCCAAAGCACCTAGTTTTATATCTTTGCCTACGGGATGTTGGCTTATTGCTGATATCTGTCTTTCACTTTCTGATGCATCTTAATGATAACTCATGCTATAAAAAGGGACAGACTGTGAGAAACCACATTGAGAGACACAAATCAAGAAAGCTACGAAGCTAAAAGTGAAGACGCAGCATTCAAATGCATTGAAAAGCGTATGTGAGAATGAGAATGGGGCGGCATCGAGGGACTGTGATAAATCCCCGATGACCGTAAGCATTTCAATGCAAGATCAAACAGCTGTTCCGTGTATTCTGGTCTGACAGTGGTCCCATGTGTTCAGAGCTAAAGGGTGAAAAACTGATGTTACAGAAGAGACACTGAAGAGGCTATCTACTGCCATCAGTGTGTGGGTTAAGACACAGCTGGATCCCCACACTTCAGCTCATTTTCAGACAGGTTTTTATAGAAATGGATCAAAAAGAGAGAGAATATTTGTTCCTGAAACTTTCAGAGTCTCTTTCCACAGAGGGGACACATGTTGATGTAGAAGAGACATGAAGAAGAGGGGACACATGTTGATGTAGAAGAGACATGGAGAAGAGGGGACACATGTTGATGTAGGAGAGACATGAAGAAGAGACGACACATGTTGATGTAGAAGAGACATGAAGAAGAGGGGACACATGTTGATGTAGAAGAGACATGAAGAAGAGACGACACATGTTGATGTAGAAGAGACATGAAGAAGAGGGGACACATGTTGATGTAGAAGAGACATGGAGAAGAGGGGACACATGTTGATGTAGAAGAGACATGAAGAAGAGGGGACACATGTTGATGTAGAAGAGACATGAAGAAGAGGGGACACATGTTGATGTAGAAGAGACATGGAGAAGAGGGGACACATGTTGATGTAGAAGAGACATGGAGAAGAGGGGACACATGTTGATGTAGAAGAGACATGGAGAAGAGGGGACACATGTTGATGCAGAAGAGACATGAAGAAGAGGGGACACAAATATGTTTTTTTTAACTAAATACAAGGTGTGTGTTTCAGTTCCATTTTGAAGCGTACTTTATCGTGAATATATCAGGAGGGAATAGCAATCATTGCCTGGGTAATCGAGGCAGAAAATGTAGTTCTTTTGGACATTTGTAATAAATAAAAGCTCCAATGTTACTCTAACCATTTCAAATCATGACTCTTTAAATAAGATTCCCAAGTAAAGTACTCCTTCACCCGCCATAGCATCGCAGTGCTTCCACTTCACGCCTTCATCAACACTGGATTTTCTTCTGCACATGGTTTAATGTGAGTCACAGCCAGCTCTCAGCGACCCCCGTCAGCTGAGTGCGCCCTGCTCCGTGTCTGCAGGAGAGTCGCCGGCTAATGGCTGTTCTATTATTCAGAGTTGCAGAGAAGGCACAAAGTAAACCGGCTGGAAGATACATGTCTTCTGTTTGAGAGTTTCCACAGCCTGTACCTGCTGCAGGAAGTGCTATCTGCACGACTACATCTCCATAAACACATATTTCACAAGAGGGCAGTGGATAGTGTTGGGCTGAGGACGTCTGAAAACATAGGAGTAAGATAGGGCGTTACTCTGTGATGGGAAGTGGTGGGGACCGGGGGGTCGGAAGTTGTTTTAAATGGTCTTCAACATACCGTTTTAGGAAATGTAATGGGCGAGTAGATTATTTTAAATACAAAACTATGTCAAGAAGTTGTTATCGATCAGTGCATGCTTGATATTTGGTCATTATAAGTTAGAGGGATTTTATTTTAGCTTAAAGGTGGGGTAGGTAAGTTGGAGAAACCGGCTCGAGATCGCTAGAATTTGAAAATACACAACCGGAGAAAATCTGCCACTTCCTCACAGAGCCCCTCCCCCAACACACACGAACGCACACATGACCAATGAGGGCACGAGGTAAGTTTGTGCCCCGATGGAAGGCTGGCAGGCAGGTAGGCCGTCCAATCCGCCCGGCTAAACGGATTGGTTGTACTTTTTTCAGTATCACAGCTTCTACAGATGATATTTTTGTATGGATTTGTTGTCAAAGCACTTCAGATATTCATTGCTATCGGGACGTTAAGAGCATTCCATGGAATATAACAAAAAGTGTATCTCGAGCCGGTTTCTCAAACTTACCTACCCCACCTTTAAGACAATGCACATTCGTTTATTCCACGTTTACACTGAATTGTATCTGTTCTTATTGCAAGAATAAACCTTTTCTGAAAGTGTTTTCATTTGTAAGTTAGCATGTCTTGGTGTTAGCTTTTTTCCGATTCGTTTTTCTTACAAATTATACTTTTAAAAGTTCTTTCATTTTAGGAGTAAAAGGCAACAAATAGCCATTTTAAAGAGTGGTGAGGAGGACATGTCCCCAGCATGGTGGTAGGGCTGTCCTAAATCTACGTTTGGGGCTTTGTATTCCTTTATTAGATGGTACAGGACTTATAGAGTCAAGGGCCTCTTTCATTACTCCCTGGATAACTACAGCTTGTGCCGCCCTACACCGTAATAAAAGACAGATGCTGTGATTTTTAAAACATTGCCGCTTGTACTCTGCACAAGATGCGGCTTTAATTTAGCTGCCCACAGCACTGGCTATTAATGAAACATGTCCATGTTATGCAAACGTAATGGAAACTACAGTCCAGTAAGCATACAGGTGTGTATAGACCTGGGAATGTGTGTGTGTTGCAGGAAATGTGTGCTCAGCTGTGTGTTTGCATGTTGTAAGAATATGTGTGTGTCTTTAAAGATCACTTGGCTACATGAGTGGGCTTGTACCTGTGGGTGCTGCAGCCTCTGCGTTCCTGTTGCTACGAGCAGAACCACGGAGCTGCATTTCTTTAGCTCGGGGCTACAGATCTCCTCACTTCTCATTATCTAGCAGGAATTTACTGGATCACAAATCAAACATGTGAGTGTGTTAGTGCTTGTTTAAATACCAGTGCTGTCAGGACACAGAACAAACACACACACACACACACACACACACACACACACACACACAATGTTGAGAAATGGAAGGCTAGCAAAGCCTGTAAGTGCATGTCCAGGATTCAGCAGAAATATGCGTTGTGTTGTTTATTGGTGAGTCATGTCTCTGTGTGTGTGTGTGTGTGTGTGTGTGTGTGTGTGTGTGTGTGTGTGTGTGTGTGTGTGTGTGTGTGTGTACTAGCATTACTATCCTTGTGGGGACCTAAATCTGTCTACAGTCACGTGTGGGGACTCGCCTCCCTTAGGGTTAGGATAAGTCTCCAGGAAATGCATGTAAGTCAATGTAATGTCCCCTGAAGTGATGTATACATGGTGTGTGTGTATGTGTGTATGTGTGTGTGTGTGTGTGTGTGTGTGTGTGTGTGTGTGTGTGTGTGTGTGTGTGTGTGTGTGTGTTGCATAAATATGTTCCCTGTATGTTTATTAGACGGAGAGGTGTTTACGTTTGCCAAACACTGCGTCATTTTCTCACTTGTTTAGATTTCGCCCGCATCATATGATTTGTGTCGCTTTAAACATCAAATACGCATCGTAGGTAAACGTCTCGATTTAAACAGGAATTTCCATGGTTAAAAACTTGCTGCCGTCATATGGAGGTTATCTAATGTCATAAATACTGACATAGAGGTGAGGAGGCATGCAGCTGGATTGTGTTTGGATTATATTAAAACAACTCCTTCCTTGCTTCCTTCCTCGTGTCCTACAGGACTTTTCATAGTCTTACCTTTCAACATATCTACTCTCATTTGACATTTCCCTCATCTAAGGAGGCATGCAGCTGGATTGTGTTTTCTGCAGCTGCTTCCTTCCTCCTGTCCAACACTACTTGTTATCATCTTACATTCTCTCTTTTTACATTTCCTTCATTGTCTTCATCTCCCTCCGGTTTGTTTACGTTGTTTTGGAAATATGGGCAGTGTTTCCCACAGATCTGAAATATACTTGGGGGGGGGGTGGTGGTAGCGGGGGGGGGGGGGGGGGGGTTGAGGTGACGTGCAACAACATTAACTTTCTGTTGGGCGCTTGTTAGCAGACCCTTCACGCGATGGCAGAGCGAACAGGTACAGGCAGGGCCCATAATGATAGCCCTATAGTTTAAATCTACTACCCACACATGAACATATGGAAATGGGTTACTATTTAAAAAAATAAATATATTTATAAATGTATTTAGGAACCTATCCATGTGATTTTTAGTGGGGGTCGAACTCAAATCCTCTAGGGTGGTCCAGGGGCATGCCCCCCCGGTAAGATTTTATTTTTTATTTTGGAGTTAGATGCATCAATCTGGTGCATTTTGAGGGGGAAATAAAGAGACTAGATCTATGGAAACACCTATATTAAACAGAACTGTATACATTTCAATAATCATAAAATCATGGCCATAACCAATATCATCCCATTTCCAATATGAAAAAAACACTGAAACTTGTTTATTAATTTATTTTTGGTTCATTTATAGTTGTGAGTGTGTCTGTGCTCCTGAATCAGCCTCTCCTGTCTCCCTCCTCTCCCCCTGCTCCCCCTGTATCTTACCTTTTTTCACCAAGTTAACTTTTTATTTATTTATTCATGCATATTTTACTAATCACATTACATTTCATTTAGCTGACGCTTTTATCCAAAGCGACTTATAATGACCGATTACAGGGACATCCTCCCTGGAGTAACTAAGGGCTAAGTGCCTTACTCAAGGGCACACTAGTGGTGGTGTTCCTGGCGGGATTTGAACTCACAGCCTTCCGATCTTCAGCCCACCTCGCTATTGATTAGACCAATCACTACTCTCTAAAATGGAAATATGTGTTTACATAACTGGTGACCACACCGTTTGAGACCCACTGAGAACTTAGACTAAGTTAACTATCTAAACACTCAAGAGTCCTTTACCTCACCTGAGCTGAGCTTATCCCGAGCTTGAATGACACACAGAGTCAAGGGCTTTGATTTATGATCTGTATGACAGTGGCCATGTCGGCAGGCCAGATCATGTGGACACAGCCAGTCACCCTGTGTGAGGCAGGCCCACTTAACAGGCCAGAAGGAGGCGAGATCAGAGCAAGGGAGCGAGGGATCATTGTCCACAAGTTAATCGATCGCAGATGGCGTCGTGGTCACGGACGAATAATTTTTTTTTTTATAAAAACAAACAAAACAAAAACTAAATGGGTCGTGAAATATACTTGGGCGGCCGTTAATATACCTGGACGGCCGTTAATATACCTGGACGGCCCGCCCAAGTATAGTCTATGTGTGGGAAACCCTGATGGGGTTAATATGGGGTGAGTGTTGAGGTTATCTCATGTCATAAAAGGTGACAGAGGGGAGGAGACATGCAGCTGCTTTGTTTGGATTACAACAACTCCTTCCTTCCTTCCTCGTGTCCTACACTGCTCTTTATCGTCTTGCATTTCAATTCTTCCGTTCTCTCGACTCTCATTTTACATTTCCTCCTATTTTCTTGCCATCCATCAGTTTCTCTCCCCTCCCACTGGCTCGCTGGCAGCCTCCCGCTCGGTTACATAACATCAGCCTCCCTGAATCACTGCTGAAACTAGGCTATAGATCGCGCCGAAACACTTTGGGGATTACTTTTTTAATTTCTAGATTATTCCTGGCTCCTGTCGTGCAGCAGTAATGAAACGACGCCGCGGTGTAAGCAAAGAACAAACTTTTGTCATCATTATGCGAGGGCGGAGAGCTGATGGCTATCTCTTTATGTTTACAAGTCAGGGAGATGCAGCCAGCCACGATCCAAACACACAACATCTACCCACCAGTCTCTGATTACATTTCCATTCTTCACCATACTCGGCGCTATCATGCGTTTCAGGTATCAGGCCTTTTCATTCTCCTATGCTACAGGTGGCAATTTAGCCGTAGCACCAAACTGGTAAAACCACCTTCTTGACGGTATAGTTTATTCAATGGGACAATAATAGAAGCAGTCATTATCATAATAATCATTGTGTGGACTCGGCTGTGTTTCAGCAACAGGTTTTCAATCCAAGCCACACCATTTAATTAATTTGTCGCTGACTGATCAGTGAAATCATTTGTTGTTGGTTTGAGTTTCAAACAACATTCAGACACTTCCAGGGGCCCTTATTATGCACCTTCCCAGGTTCATATCAGTATGTAGTGTCTCTACTTTAAAGAGTCCTCTCCTGCTGATGTCCAGGTGTATATCAGTATGTAGCGTCTCTACTTTAAAGAGTCCTCTCCTGCTGATGTTCAGGTGTATATCAGTATGTAGTGTCTCTACTTTAAAGAGTCCTCTCCTGCTGATGTCCAGGTGTATATCAGTATGTAGTGTCTCTACTTTAAAGAGTCCTCTCCTGCTGATGTTCAGGTGTATATCAGTATGTAGTGTCTCTACTTTAAAGAGTCCTCTCCTGCTGATGTCCAGGTGTATATCAGTATGTAGTGTATATACTTTAAAGAGTCCTCTCCTGCTGATGTTCAGGTGTATATCAGTATGTAGCGTCTCTACTTTAAAGAGTCCTCTCCTGCTGATGTTCAGGTGTATATCAGTATGTAGTGTCTCTACTTTAAAGAGTCCTCTCCTGCTGATGTCCAGGTGTATATCAGTATGTAGTGTCTCTACTTTAAAGAGTCCTCTCCTGCTGATGTTCAGGTGTATATCAGTATGTAGTGTCTCTACTTTAAAGAGTCCTCTCCTGCTGATGTTCAGGTGTATATCAGTATGTAGTGTCTCTACTTTAAAGAGTCCTCTCCTGCTGATGTTCAGGTATATATCAGTATGTAGTGTCTCTACTTTAAAGAGTCCTCTCCTGCTGATGTTCAGGTGTATATCAGTGTGTAGTGTCTCTACTTTAAAGAGTCCTCTCCTGCTGATGTTCAGGTGTATATCAGTATGTAGTGTCTCTACTTTAAAGAGTCCTCTCCTGCTGATGTTCAGGTGTATATCAGTATGTAGTGTCTCTACTTTAAAGAGTCCTCTCCTGCTGATGTTCAGGTGGATATCAGTGTGTAGTGTCTCTACTTTAAAGAGTCCTCTCCTGCTGATGTTCAGGTGTATATCAGTATGTAGTGTCTCTACTTTAAAGAGTCCTCTCCTGCTGATGTTCAGGTGTATATCAGTATGTAGTGTCTCTACTTTAAAGAGTCCTCTCCTGCTGATGTTCAGGTGGATATCAGTGTGTAGTGTCTCTACTTTAAAGAGTCCTCTCCTGCTGATGTTCAGGTGTATATCAGTATGTAGTGTCTCTACTTTAAAGAGTCCTCTCCTGCTGATGTTCAGGTGTATATCAGTATGTAGTGTCTCTACTTTAAAGAGTCCTCTCCTGCTGATGTTCAGGTGGATATCAGTGTGTAGTGTCTCTACTTTAAAGAGTCCTCTCCTGCTGATGTTCAGGTGTATATCAGTATGTAGTGTCTCTACTTTAAAGAGTCCTCTCCTGCTGATGTTCAGGTGTATATCAGTATGTAGTGTCTCTACTTTAAAGAGTCCTCTCCTGCTGATGTTCAGGTGGATATCAGTGTGTAGTGTCTCTACTTTAAAGAGTCCTCTCCTGCTGATGTTCAGGTGTATATCAGTATGTAGTGTCTCTACTTTAAAGAGTCCTCTCCTGCTGATGTTCAGGTGGATATCAGTATGTAGTGTCTCTACTTTAAAGAGTCCTCTCCTGCTGATGTTCAGGTGGATATCAGTGTGTAGTGTCTCTACTTTAAAGAGTCCTCTCCTGCTGATGTTCAGGTGTATATCAGTATGTAGTGTCTCTACTTTAAAGAGTCCTCTCCTGCTGATGTGCAGGTGCATGCACAAAAACCTGGCACACACGATACAGGAAAAGGGAAAACCCAAAATACATAATAGCGCCTCTTTAAGCCGCCTTGAGACATGATTAAAAATCCCTGTGCGCTGCCTCGTTGTATTTATCATTTACCCTCTCCTCTGTGTAGCAGCAGCCAGAGTCAGTATCTGGAACAATCTGCTCTGTCTATTAAGGGAAGGTCTTTTCTGCTTAAATCTGGAGCAACAGTATCTAACCTACTTCCTCCCCCTCAGCTCCTCCTCCCTCAGATAACCCCCCTCAGCTCCTCACTCCCTGCCCTGTCTGGCCCCTGGCCTCAGGGAGCAGGACTGCTGCTTTAAGGGATGTCTGGAGGGGGGGGTCGTTTCTGAGAAAAGGCCAATGTATCAACCCCACCTTTTGACCACTTCTCAGTATGTATCCCCTCTAACCTGCCCTCTCGGCCTCGCCTGTAACCTTTGTTGTGGGGAGCCTCTGAGGTGAAACCCTGACAGCATTTACAAAGTACAGTGTTCCCTAAACATCTTAACTTACATCCAATAAAACGGTGGTATTCGTCTATGTATTGCACACTTTCGCACAAAGCTAAAACTTCTAAAAAGTCTTTTATTTTACTTCAGATATTTGGCACATCACTTTATAGTACTTGTAAAATATTTGGATTGTTATCTTCTTACAACTTCTATACATTTTAATTTAATTTGTTATTGTAATTTTTTGATGTACATTTTCCTAATTTAAGCTTTAATTTTAAGTCAGGTATATTGTACATATGATATAGTTATTCTTTACTATATATTATCCCTAAGTTATGCATCAATACACCGAAGCAAAAAACGTAATTAATAAAACCGTTTCTGAATATAATGGTATCAACAACAAATAATCTTCAGAGTTGGAGCTTTGCAGAGTTCTCAACGAGGGCAGCCATTCCCATATAAACAAGTTACATTATGCCAACACTTGAAACTGCGGTGTTAATACACTTTTTCTGATACATGCAAACGCTCACACGCCACGTGTAGTTAGGAAAGCTCAGATTAAAGTAGACTTCCCTCAGAGTCATCACTTTTTAAAAAGGGACACACAAAAGAAATCAAAGCAGCAGACGACAGCGTACTCAACTTAGATTTACCTGGCGTGATAGGCATGTCCCTCTGCACCATGCTGAAGCTTCACCCTCCCGGCAAAGATTAAAGATTCATACTCCCGGAAGCACAATAAACACAGCGGGGGGGAAACACAACAGTGGCAGAAGTGGAGAAGTCCAGCAAGAGAGAAGCCACATTTAAAAAAAAAAGGTTTTTCCTCTCACCGGCAGCTGGAAGTGCACAAGTAGCACCTCGCACTCCCTTTCTCTGGACTGTCTGTCTACAAGTGTGAGCACGCACAGAGAGAGAGGGTGTGTGTGTGTGTGTGTGTGTGTGTGTGTGTGTGTGTGTGTGTGTGTGTGTGTGTGTGTGTGTGTGTGTGTGTGTCTGCCCCTTTCTGCTGCTAGGATCACAACAAGGTCCACCCAGAGGTTTTCCAATCTCTCCGCGACAACACCTTTTGTTTCACTCCTCCTCCTCCCCTGTACTCAAGAATAAAAAAAGTCAGTCGTCGGCACTTTCTCAGCTTTAAAAATGGGAAAAAAACACATCTTCACCTCCTTGAGTACAAGTACCACACCGCCTCTCCATTATCCCCTCGCTTCTCTGAGAAGTTATGCAATACTGCCATTTCAGTCATGGCCTCCCCCTCCTTCCTTTGATCCTTTTTCTTCTTGTGATGCAGCCCAACTCGCTTCTCAACCTTAGATTCATGATTGACCGCAGTCACATTATCTTAGGGGCGCTTTGCTTTGCTACGGTGGGAAACATCAAGCATTCAACGGCTTTATTGCATAATAGCTACAGACTGGTTTTGGCCATGAAAATCCTGAAATTAAAGTCCCAGGTTCTGCCAACGATCCAACATTAATAAATAAGACGCAAAACAATTCAAGCAGTGCAAGAAAAAATAGAAATATATAGTATAAGATACACTAAAAACAGAGCGTAACATGAAATACTGTACAGTGGAATAAAATACTGCATATTGCAATAATAAATAAATAAAAGACAAGAGGCCTTATTATGATAGTTGTGTGTTATTTAGGCCAACTGAGTTTCTCTCCCCCCTCTGCCTGAAACGCCTCCATTGGACTTCTTTGTTTACTTCCTGAACATAATGACATCACCATGTAACACTCACGCTTCTATTGGCTAGCGCTCCAACACATTGTACGTGATAGGCTAAGGCTAATATCCACACGGAAACAAAAACTAATACTAACCGAATTCGATATCAAAAAAGTCTTCCGTCCACACCAGTGCTTCTCAAAGTGTGGTCCGCGGAGCAGTGGTGGTCCGTGAGCGCCCCCTAGTGGTCCGTGAGTATATTGGTACAATTTCACATTTGAAATAAATTAATTAATTTAAGTTTTCCGCACTCTCGCGGGAATATCTCCGCAATGGAGCGAGCTTAAGTTTCACTTTTGATTGCATGATATAGCCCAGATAAACACCTTCATCACACATGTTGCCACTTGTTTGTACCATTTTCAGGCGATTTGTAAAAGACGATGTGTTTTTGGATATTTGTGGAGTTAGGTGGTCCGGCATCGGCTCAAGAAACGTGTCCGTCCACACGAGACCGCTCGACCCGCTGGAGATGCTGTAGTACATATGCCGGGCCTGTAAGTGGCGCTGTACTTCACAAAATACACCAAAAGCAGCAAAGAAGACCCCCGAGCATGGTTGCCATGGTTGCCCTTCTGTTTATTCTCCGCGGTGGATTTAGCAACATGTAGTTCATGTAGTTCTCCATGTCCACTTGTTGCTGATGGTTGTGGTGGAGGAGCTGTAGATTTTGCACTAACATCTGTAGCATGGTCAGTACTAGCAGAGGCGGGGCTATGGCTTCATCGTCATCAGGAAATTATCTTATAGGACGTACACACGGAGCCGTTGGGCCAGAGCATTCCGTCCGCAGATCTATCCACCTTGGGACCCGTTATCGTTTGAGGGCTCCGTTTCCGCGATTCCGTTACGGCCTCGTGTGAACGAACCGTCCATACGATAGAGAACTGTAGCGGATACAACCCGTTTCGTGTCCGTGTGGACGGGGCCTAAAAGGTGGGACATCTCTAATGGCACGTTTCCACTGCAGGCCTCGCTCGGCCTCGCTCGGTTTGGTTAGGCCTCATTAGGCCCGGCTCACTTTAATGCTGCGCTTCCATTACAGTTTAGGAACTGGGGCAGTTACTATAGTAACGCAGTGTAGGCGGAGCCGTGACTTCATCTTCAATGAGAGCCACAGAAAAACAACACAGCCGTTAGCTGTTAGCACTCAGAGCTCACAGCTCCTCATATCTGTTCAGAAACTAGACAGAAGTTAAACAAGTACAAACCACAGACTGCCTGTGTCATGGAGAATACAGGCGCTGCTTTATTTATGTCTGTAGGCCGTTGTTGTGAGTGTGGACGGTCGGAGCATATATAACGTTAGCTTAGCCGAGCTCCATTTAGAAAACACGCATTTTAAAAGGATTGTTCGCCTGCCGTCTGTCTGCAGACTTGTCAAAGCATTAATTCATGGTTCTTACTAACCGGTATCAGTATGTTGTTACTTCGGCATCATTTTGAAACGAGTATTACAATTAAATCACGGTCAAATATGTTCATCTTGTTGTAGTTGTAGCTCCCTTGTCAGCGATTCTCTCTCTAGTTTAGCATACTCAGCCCGACTCAGCCCGGTTGTTCCTGGCCCTGGAACCACGATTTAGTCGGGCCAGAAAAAAGGTGAAAAAGTCGCCCCTGGCCAAAACTAGGCCAAGTGGAAACGCAACCAAAAACGGGCCCCGCACGGCTCGGCACGCTTAAAGCGAGCTACCTGCTGCAGTGGAAACGCGCCATAAGGGGTTTTTAACTTTATAGCATCTAAACATGTCACAAAAGATGTCCAGAAAATGCTCACAATAGGGCCCCTTTAAGTGCTTTCAAGGCTATCCCATGTTATGCCAGCCCTTAAAGTCATGCGTAAACACTAAGTGCATATGGGCCTCAACATCTGCCATGATCCTCATCCTGCAAAACATGTCCGCTCTCTCCTTCTATAAACACACGCATGAGTGTTTAACCGTAAATCTGTTTTCCGTGACTGAGGCAGGAACCGTTTGCCACAAACACATTGCATAACCCCGAGTGAGATGATAAAGCTTCGATAAGCCTTTCTCTATGTGGGCATTCCTTTCTCTTTCACTGCCCCACATGTTACAAATGTACATGCTGTCACATGCAACGCTCCTCTCCGCTGCTCTGAAAGCATCTTCACGTCAGATCAGGAGTGCCTGCAGCAACATGTCGGGCTCGCAGAGGGAAATGTGTAAAAGGAGCAGGGGTTGTTTCAAAATCTGGGAGTGGTGGCCTCGGGCGGAGAGTCTGTGTTTTGGCCTGTTTCTGCAAAGTTGTGATTGTCAAAATGTCTTCAATTAAGTCACTTTTTAATTCTATGTTTTACTTCCAATTCACATCTTGCACGGCACTGTAACTTTTATTCATGTACCTGTGTTATTCATGTTTTATTATCTTTGCTTTTTAATGCGTCCAACGTGTTTTATGCTCTTAATGTCTTTCTTTTCTGTAAAGCACTTTGAATGACTTGCCTTGCCTTGATAGAAATCTAGCCGACTTAGTTTTCCACCGTTGAGTTTTATTTAGCATTATTCTCCGCCACTCCTAAAGTAAATAATTTACCTAATTTGCCTCACCTCCTTCTCCTGGCATACAAGCAGCAGGTCACTGAGTCTCTCCACTAACTGTGGGAGGCCAACACCCAGACGGGAACAATGGCCACAGTGGCTGCCACTTCTGATAGTGCGAGGTGTGTTTCTGTGTGTGTGAGGCACAGTTCCACGATCCCACGCTTCACTGAGGCGGCACAATTACTCAAATATTAAACGGCAATAACAACTTTGGCTTGCTTCCGAAACTAACATCCAACCAGCCACCAGGCCAGCCAATCAAAACATCCAACCAGCCACCAGGCCAGCCAATCAAAACATCCAACCAGCCACCAGGGGGCGATAAAGATGTTTTAGCTTCAATTCAGGGCCACTCGTGCTCCAACACATTGTACGTGATAGGCTAAGGGGCGGGACATCTCTAAAAGGTTGACTAATCACAACAGAGCCGGCCAGCTAACCAATCAGCTCCACTTTGATCACAAAATAATTGCGCTCTTCCTTCCACAGGACTGATCCTCTGAAGTGTGTGTGTCCACGACTTCCTAATGATGAGTCCATTGGGAAGGATCAATAAACACGCAGCATGCAGCCCAACTGATATACACCTGAACATCAGCGGGAGATGACTCTTTAAAGTAGAGACACTACATACTGATATACACCTGAACATCAGCAGGAGAGGACTCTTTAAAGTAGAGACGCTACACACTGATATACACCTGAACATCAGCAGGAGAGGACTCTTTAAAGTAGAGACACTACATACTGATATACACCTGAACATCAGCAGGAGAGGACTCTTTAAAGTAGAGACACTACATACTGATATACACCTGAACATCAGCAGGAGAGGACTCTTTAAAGTAGAGACACTACATACTGATATACACCTGAACATCAGCAGGAGAGGACTCTTTAAAGTAGAGACGCTACATACTGATATACACCTGAACATCAGCAGGAGAGGACTCTTTAAAGTAGAGACACTACATACTGATATACACCTGAACATCAGCAGGAGAGGACTCTTTAAAGTAGAGACACCACATACTGATATACACCTGAACATCAGCAGGAGAGGACTCTTTAAAGTAGAGACACTACATACTGATATACACCTGAACATCAGCAGGAGAGGACTCTTTAAAGTAGAGACACTACATACTGATATACACCTGAACATCAGCAGGAGAGGACTCTTTAAAGTAGAGACACTACATACTGATATACACCTGAACATCAGCAGGAAGGACTCTTTAAAGTAGAGACACTACATACTGATATACACCTGGACATCAGCAGGAGAGGACTCTTTAAAGTAGAGACACTACATACTGATATACACCTGAACATCAGCAGGAGAGGACTCTTTAAAGTAGAGACACTACATACTGATATACACCTGAACATCAGCAGGAGAGGACTCTTTAAAGTAGAGACACTACATACTGATATACACCTGAACATCAGCAGGAGAGGACTCTTTAAAGTAGAGACACTATATACTGATATACACCTGAACATCAGCAGGAGAGGACTCTTTAAAGTAGAGACACTACATACTGATATACACCTGAACATCAGCAGGAGAGGACTCTTTAAAGTAGAGACACTACATACTGATATACACCTGAACATCAGCAGGAGAGGACTCTTTAAAGTAGAGACACTACATACTGATATACACCTGAACATCAGCAGGAGAGGACTCTTTAAAGTAAAGTAGAGACACTGCATACTGATATAAACTGGAAATGAGAATACCAGGGCCTCTCTAACGGTGCGTCCACACGGTTCCGTCGCGTTGAAGCTTGCCGGTGGGCGTGTCTGGCACGCGACCAACAACCGATCACATTAATCTCCCGGACACACAAGCATGCGGTCTGATTGGCTAGCGCTTGTACTGGCATATGATTTGATTGGCTGGCGCTTCCGTCGACGGTTGAAAGGTTGAACTTTTCTCAACTTTCAGCGCGAGCAACGGAGGCAAAGCGACGGAACCACAATGCAGTTCGGCAAAGCTTCACGTCGCCCCATTCAAAGTGAATGGGAAGCGTCTCCGTTGAAGCAACGCAGCCGTGTGGACGTTACGCAATTGTTTCAGCTCTATGCCAATATTTATTACTTCCTTATTGCAGATAAAGGATAACAGGTCTATTGTCTTTGTATTACACTTACAAAGACTGGATTCAGAATCATTAAAGCCTCGTCATAAAATCTCAGACAATATTGAGACATATTACCAACGCCAATAAAACTTTGAGTGTCATGAGATCTGATTGACTTTATTCGGCTTTGTGAAGCTTTACAAACCAAATACAAACTTGCAGCAAGAAAAGTCAACTGTTCCACCATGATACAAACCAAAGGACACTAGAGAGCAGAGAACTCGAAGCTCGAAGCTAACTCCAGACACAGAAAGAAGTCTCAAGTCCACAGAGGAAACGTACAGCAGCGTCTAATCTACTGTAACAAGAGGTCAGAGCGAGGGACAAGCCAATTAAGAACAGCGGCTTCTTCACTCCCTTATTTCACACACACACACACACCACACACACACACACACACACACACACACCCCCACACACCCACTTCAGCACTTAAATCACCATCTCCTCAAACACCCTCTGCAGTGAGGTCTCTACTGACAAGCGAACAAGCTGTGCTGACATTTAACTTTTTTCTCCCACTTTTTATTTATGCAGCACGTTCTCCGTGCGCACATTGTAAGCTTGGAGGAATCTTTGTTGGATATATAAGCCACATCTGCGAAGGAGTAGAAGAGCAACGCCAATTATTTCACTGGCCTACAAGGTTCGCAGAGTGATGGCAGAACATTTACCCTGCAGCACAGAAATAAAATAAGTGCCCTATGGCCAGGAAACATCTTTAAATACAACACGAAATCATCCTCTTTACATAGCTTTCAGAAACAGCGTAGAGAAGTCTGTAAAGTATTAAATAAATAAAGTATTATCATATCGTACTTATTGTAAGTTGCTTTGGATAAAAGACATGAAGAAGAGGGGACACATGTTGATGTAGAAGAGACATGAAGAAGAGGGGACACATGTTGATGTAGAAGAGACATGAAGAAGAGGGGACACATGTTGATGTAGAAGAGACATGGAGAAGAGGGGACACATGTTGATGTAGAAGAGACATGGAGAAGAGGGGACACATGTTGATGTAGAAGAGACATGGAGAAGAGGGGACACATGTTGATGTAGAAGAGACATGAAGAAGAGGGGACACATGTTGATGAAGAAGAGGGGACACATGTTGATGTAGAAGAGACATGGAGAAGAGGGGACACATGTTGATGTAGAATAGACATGGAGAAGAGGGGACACATGTTGATGTTGAAGAGACATGAAGAAGAGAGGACACATGTTGATGTAGAAGAGACATGAAGAAGAGGGGACACATGTTGATGTAGAAGAGACATGAAGAAGAGGGGACACATGTTGATGTAGAATAGACATGGAGAAGAGGGGACACATGTTGATGTAGAAGAGACATGAAGAAGAGGGGACACATGTTGATGTAGAAGAGACATGAAGAAAAGGATTCTGCACGATAGGTGACCTTTGAATATATCGTGCACTCCAGTCTCACCGTTCTTCCTCTCCTGCAGGGGCTTCGGGGGGAATCCGGTCTGCAGGGTCAGCTCCTCGAGCTCCCAGGCCACCGCTTCGCTCGGAGGGTTCTCCTCCATGCTGTCGGGCCCCAGATCCTCCTCTCTGTGGGGGTGAAGCATCGCCAGGGTGACGGAGAGACCTGTGGGCAAACGGAGGAGATGAAGGGTTTAATTACGGTGCTCGGAAATTCATTTTAACACGAGAAATAAAGCTTATATTTTATTTATAAATTATTATTTAGAAATGTATTATTTATTTATTATTTTAAAAGATGGCTGCCGTGTCTTTTGCTCCTCTCCAACTCTGCCTTTTTCCCGCTTTATTTCAGTGTTTGTTTACTTTTCGTTGTGTGCTTTTTCTATTTTATTTTATTTACTCGCAGTATTTTATCTGTTGCTCTGTTGGAGGAGCCTGTGACCTCAGATGTTCATTGTCATAACTAACCTGTAGCTATGCACACATGACAATAAAAGCCTTGAACCTTGAAAATAAAGTGTTATCTGTCTTGCCAAAGGATAAAGGAACTTGCTTTTAAAGTATTTTTCTTATACACTGTTGGAGAAATGCTTTGAATTGATCCCATAGACATGTATGTTCTGCAGCCATTAGACTTACACACACATTTCATGGATGGATTCATGTGCATCAAAACCTATTATTCCCATATTTAGCCCAATAAACATCTTATTTTACAGGAGATATGCTCATTATTACATATCTTATTGAATACGTTAGTGAAAAATACTAATTGTATTTTATTAATTAAATAAAATAGGTTTGAAGTCGATTGAGGTTTTTAAAAATACTATTAAGACATAAAATCACAAAATGACTTTTGAACATTTAACAATATAAGCAAGCTTGTGCCTTGCTTATATTGTTAAAAAAGGGAAGGGTAAGTATTTTTCAAAGTTTGATTCTTCAGAAGTGTCCTGTAATATCACTTTGTGTGTACTATCTTATCAGGTTGTCTTTATTGGCCAATAAGAGTTGAGTATTCATCATAGCCATGAGATAAAATTAAATATAGTTAAATGGTACACTTTACAGAGGTGTGTGTGTGTGTGTGTGTGTGTGTGTGTGTGTGTGTGTGTGTGTGTGTGTGTGTGTGTGTGTGTGTGTGTGTGTGTGTGTGTGTGTGTGTGTGTGTGTGTGTGTGTGTGTGTGTGTGTGTGTGTGTGTGTGTGTGTGTGTGTGTGTGTGTGTGTGTGTGCACGGGGCTGCAGTCAGGGAAGAATTTGCATGCTTGAGCTTTTACAACTGTTGCTGTGGTCGCTGCTTCAAAGAGGCAGTGCTTTGTTTATGGATCTTTTTTAACGACCAGTGCAGTTTCCACACATTTAAACCACGTTACATTTGACCCTTTACACAAGGAAGTGTTTCACAAAGGAAGCTGTAAAAGATGTGTGTTCTGTGCTGATCTAGCTGCAAGACAAATATCCCCATTAAGTTATTCAGCTGTTCTCAGTCAGCTGTTTTGTATCTCTTCTATGGTTTGACATCTAAAATAAACCATAATATCCACACCATAGAAATGTGTATTGCTGCTGTACGTATGCTTTTTGTAGTGACAAATATTTAAAAGAAAATGACGTCACTTCAATATTTAACAACAGAACAGTCAGGTAAGTTTAGAAAATGGCGCCAGCTTTGCCTAACTTTGTGATTTTAGCACAAAAACCCATATAACACACGGCAGGAACAACCCCAAAAAGGGTCTTTAAAACTAGGTTTGACACTTATGCAATATTACAATATCCAACATCTAGACTTGTCTCCAGATGTCTATATATCTCCCAGCCCTTGAGTAAATCTGGTGTAACTTCTTAAAGTAACTTTGGCTGCACATCTCTTCTCTCTGCAAACGTGTGTTCAAGCTGTGGGGTTTTGATGGGGTTTCTTTAAAAAACCCGGTTCCTCCGGTTTGTATCCCGGTAATAGTTCTGGTCGTAAAGAACCGGGTGATTTGATACCGTAATTTCTCGTTTGGAATATGAGGAAATGAACTGCGGTCTGGTTCTCCCTGCTTACACGCGGTTTGATTGGCTAGCGCTTCTACTGTCAGATTTGCATAAACGGGATTTGATTGGCTGACGCTTCCAGCTCAGCTTCAAAAGTTGAACATTGCTCAACTTTTGAATCCTGGAAATCCTGGAAATCTTCGCTTCGCTCCCCCACAATGCAGTTCGGCGAAAAGCGAGGCAAAGCGACGTCATCCCCATTCAAAGTCAATGGGCAGAGAAGCGTTGGAAGCGGTGGAAGATTTGTTTAAAGCTGCTGTGTGGACGTACCGCTACCCTAACCAAGTCTTCACCCTAAAATTAATGATTCCCCTGATTTATCGTGTCAAATTTAATCTGAGACGATGTTTTTTTAGCCCGCAGGGTATCATTTGAATTGATTTGACAGTTGTTATTAAAAAGATGTTGAATGCACGAGCAGTAATAGAAATGTCTATTGTGTACTTTTTCGTGGTAAAGATGCCGGCCATATTATTTACCCAGATATTTCATCATTGCTAATCACTTCAGTTGTTGTTTTTGTTCTGTTTTCCATGAGTATAACTGCATCTAATCGTGCAACCGTGTGTTGCATCATGACCAAAATAATCCTTTAATCCTGTAATTAGGAAAGGTGTCCGTTTTGTGTTTGTATTTAAGCGTATCACTATTTATAATAGGATAGAACAGATTATGTCGAGGATATGATGATTCAAAATGCCTTCGAAGTCTTTCAACACCACCCTGTTTACATAATGAATCACCTGATGTCCTCCAGTCAAAGAATTTCCCCCCCGCCATGACACTGAGCAAATCCTCTAAGCGTACAGACTTGAGTTTGCATGCACATCTTAGCGTGATTATATTACACACTTGATCACATGTTACAGATGTCCAACAAGGGAGTCACAAACAACCAGGAAACAAGCAGGGGAACTAAGGAAATGACGTCACGGTGACATTTTGTGGTGGTCAAATGTAGCAGAATAATAAGAATAAAGAATGGAGGGTCAGACCGCTGCAGTGTGGACGAACAAGCAACACTAGCATCTACAGTAGGACACGCTGCCTGATGACTGTGCAAGCTACTGTGATTTGACACAGAGATGGTGTGAGTGTTGGCTTCAGGACATCATGTGATCTCAGTATCAGGGGAACACATCACTTTGAGATGCAAATCTAATGCCATCAAGACACAAGAAGGTTTTTCAGTGGTTTTATATACACTGAACAAAAATATAAACGCAACACTTTTGTTTTTGCTCCCATTTTTCATGAGATGAACTCAAAGATCTAAAACATGTTCTATATACACAAAATAACCATTTCTCTCAAATATTGTTCACAAATCTGAAAAAATCTGTGATAGTGAGCACTTCTCCTTTGCCGAGATAATCCATCCCACCTCACAGGTGTGGCATATCAAGATGCTGATTAGACAGCATGGTTATTGCACAGGTGTGCCTTAGGCTGGCCACAATAAAAGGCCACTCTGAAACGTGCAGTTGTGGTGGTGGTAGGGTTATGGTATGGGCAGGCGTATGGTATGGACGACGAACACAGGCCACTCGATTCACAACATTACCCTACCCCAACACAAAACCTACCCCTACCCCTCACACCAGATACTGACTGGTTTTCGGACCCCCCCAGACCCCCCCAATAAAGCATAACTGCACGTTTCAGAGTGGCCTTTTATTGTGGCCAACCTACACCTGTGCAATAATCATGCTGTCCAATCAGCATCTTGATATGCCACACCTGTGAGGTGGGATGGATTATCTCGGCAAAAGAAGAAGTGCTCACTATCACAGATTTCTTCATATTTGTGAACAATATTTGAGAGAAATGGTTATTTTGTGTAAATAGAAAATGTTTTAGATCTTTGAGTTCATCTCATGAGAAATGGGAGCAAAAACAAAAGTGTTGCGTTTATATTTTTGTTCAGTGTATCTGTGGTGTAGAGATGCAGGCAGTTTTCTTTGTTGAATACCCGCCTCTATAAATTAATAATCTTTGTTTTGGACTAACAAATCAAAACAATAAAATGACTAAGAAACTGGGATGGACTTTTTTCTGACCGTTTATTGAACAAACAATTAATCGATATAGTATTCAGAAGATTAGGCATTATCAGCAATGCAAATATACTATTGTGATAATCTGTGCATGCTTAAAGGGCTTTGTCACGCGACAGAGGCATAACATATTCAGTCTCTCAAATATTGATAATTCCTGCTTTTCTCTGTTTTATAGCCTCTTTAAATTGAAAAACTAAAAAGATGACACATTGGACTTTGAGAAACTGGGACTATTTTCTGACATATCGGATAAAGTAATCAGAAGATTAATCAACACTGAAAATTAGGCTACTATTGTGATGATCTATGATTCTTTTAAGTACGTTTTCATGCAAAAGATGCTTTTTGGGCCACACTTTTTTGTCTGCTTTTTATCCGTTTAGAATACTACATTTGCAGACCCCCTTGGACTTTGGAAGTGTGATGGACATTTTAAACTTTTTTCCAGCATTTTATACACCAAAGCATTAATGAGTAATTAATCGATGACGCGGTTTCAGCAGCTCTACTGCAGTGCGCACAGTGATGCCTCCATCATGTAGAGCAGCAGGGCCATGGCTGACCAGGAGATCAGACGGTTAAATAACCATTTCTGATTTAAATCTACCTGAGTTGCCTCATCCTTCCTTTCCCAACAGAGGGCTGCTGTTCCAACATGCAGTGTGTGTGTGTGTGTGTGTGTGTGTGTGTGTGTGTGTGTGTGTGTGTGTGTGTGTGTGTGTGTGTGTGTGTGTGTGTGTGTGTGTGTGTGTGTGTGTGTGTGTGTGTGTGTGTGTGTGTGTGTGTGTGTGTGTGTGTGTGTGTGTGTGTGTGTGTGTGTGTGTATTGCAATACATTAGAGAAGGACACTTATTACTCTAGCATTCCTCCATACCTGCCCACACTAGCCTGTCAAATTTGCATCAACATTGTAGACAGGTAAACACAGACACACACACACACACGCACGCACACACACACACACACGCGTCCTGACAGAAAAAGCTTTGTTTCAACAACAGATACAGGAAAAACCCCAAAATATTACAACAGCACGTCAGTGAGCAGGATGGTACAGGATGTGGTTCCAATGTAATGACCTGTGACACATTAGGCTTGATGGGAAATTGGTTTGTTGCTTACCTGTATTACTAAATCCTGGAGAAGCGTGTTCTCATTTCAGCAGGATGGAGCTTTGTTTGGTTCTGTTGAAGAAAATTAAAAAATCTTCATAGGAGAAATGCTATTTCCTGTGGTGGAAGAAGTGCTCAGATATTTTACTCAGACTAAATTGACAAGCTACCCTGCAGTACACAACGTTATTAAAACTAGCTGCACCTTTACCAGCTTTGAGAACACTTTAATCCATCAATAATTTGTATACAAACATATCATATATATTATTCTCAAATTGACCAATCTGCACAATGACTACTTTTACTTTTGGTATATTTAGATGGTAATACTTTTACTTGAGTAACACTTTAATTGCAGGACTTTTACTTGTAACAGAGTATTCCTACACTCTGGTACTTGTACTTTTACACTCAAGTACAAGATCTGAGTACTTCTTCCACCTCTGCTAATACTGTACGGATTACAGCAGCTTTGGTATCAGTGTAACCAGGACATGTACAAAACAAAGGCCCTTGTGGAGTAACATAAGTTAAAATATAATAAAGAAAGATGATAATATGGGTTAAACAAGACCACATTTCACAGGCCTTTCCACAGATGTCATGGAGCTACAGCTGTCAGTGTCCAAAACACAGACATGCTAAGCTATTGTTAGCATGTCTGGGTGGGAGTTAACCTGAAGTCTAAACGCACATTTAAGTCAAACCACTATGTAAAATCGCACCTAAACGACATAATAAACTAACAATGTAACCAAAAACTGAATATCATCCTTATTATGGACACAAGCTAGGTTTTTAAAGCTAATCCCCATCCCTGTTTACTGCAGACATTCACAAGTTAGCTAGCTATCGTTAGCATGCCATTAGCATTTACCATTAACCGTTAGCTGTTTAGCTTTAACTCTTGTGTGTCACTGCGGGTTTTCTGTAGCAAATGCTAATCTATGTAATGTAACTTTGTCTATTCAACGCTTACTTGTCATGGTTGTCTCTTGGGTGTTGTGTCTGTAAAGATAAACGGCATCACACCGCCACTTCCGAATCACAAAGGAAACTTTAACCGGAAAACCCTCCTCTGCGTGGGAAGCAAAGCAGCCACTTCCTCAACAACACCTTTACCACCAGTTGACTAACTATTATTTGGTTATCAGAGACATTAAAGTCCAGTCATTTCATACACAATACTGCCTTTAAGAGAATATGTATAGTATTTCACTTAAAGGTGGTTAAAAATGACTATAAGTGCATGGATGCGGCTCACAACAACACACACATGCAGAGTCTGTGACTCCATCTAGTGTCAGACTACATGTAATTCAGGAGTTAAAAGCTACAGGTTTTTGTGTAACCTCAATACTGATCAATACAGATCTTCCTTCCAAAAATAAATGCGTGTGTTTGAAAGCATTCACATTTTTTAACATCTTGGCTACACACACTGACATATTTCCAATCAACCAGCCAATAAAAAGCAAATAGTAGGCCTAATGGAAGTAACTGTCACGAACTTGGAAACACAAGGTCTTGGACTCAAATGCACGACCCAGAAAACAACTTGGGTAAAGTATGAATAAGATACTTTATTTAAAAAAAAAAAAAAACGGGATATAAATAAGGATCGACACTCTTGATGAGGTGACAAATAAGGTTCAAAAAGGCACAGAAGAAAGTCGCTCACTAAGTGAGGAACAAACTTAAAAAAATAACTTTGAGAGCATAAATCAGGCTTTGAGACAAGGAGAGTAATCGCAAGCACACTGACTACTTGCCTAGAGGTAACTGGGCACAGATGGAAACAATCAGGGGCGGGGCTGGCGCTGATGAGAGCGGCAGACACACACACGGATAGGTAGTCAAGAGACCTGGAAAGAAACATAATACGTGAGTACCAAAATAAAACAGGAAGTGGGAGACAAGACAAAAAAAGACTAAACATGAAGCATGACTAGATTAAAAAATGTTCACGGGACACAACAGTAACACACTTTTGTTAAATGGTTTCTGTATCCTTGGGGATTCAGGCATTTGACAGGTTGTGTCCATGTGTAATATGGGTGTAATATTGGTCTAATTTAGATTGAAAGGTTTTTGATATTACATTTGTATTCCTTGGGATTGTGAGAGACGCATTTGGATCTCCCTGTCTGTATCTCACACACAGAAGAAGTTTGGATAAAAGCGACATGCAATGCAATGTAATCAATAAAGTATATCTAATCAAATGTTATCTGATTATAAGGTTAATATAGAATGTGTGCAAGTTTGTTGATTTCTGCAGGCATTCATGTTAAACCCAAGTAAATATATAAATATTCCTTTAGTCATATACACAATTTCTGAAAATAAATGTGTCTTTATGTATAGTGAACTGTATGATTACCTGTAATGTGTTGTACGTGATATATTTAACATTTTACAAGTATGTTGATGTTGCTGCGTAAAAGAAGTCTCATTAAATAGATTGTCTGGGGAAAGCATTACTCGTACTACATTTTAAAAAAGTGATAAAAAAACAATCCAACATTTTTTTAATGTTCTGGTTTAAATGTCAAATGGGCAGAATTCTATTTTGGTTGCCTCTGTGACTCGATAGCAGGGACGTGCACAGGTACGGGCTAATGTTGCCCGGGCAACGGCCCTTTTGAACTTTTTGGCTGACCTGCCCCTCTGGAGAGAGCGAAAGTCTTTTTTTTCTGTTGTGGCCGAATACACATGATAAGCCCACAATTAGTATTGTAGAGTCTCGCTGCGATAAAACACACCTTGCCAGCGCTGTCATCTGCCCCCAGTCACGTGACTTTGTTTACAACCTGACAGCTGAAAGCAAAGGAAAGCCCTCCGAGTCCGGTCCGGCCTCATATGGCTATGGTGATCATGTGCCTGCCTGGCTTTGGTGGCAAATCCTCGGGTCAATCTGTCCCCGGGAATGTCCCCGTTTTTAAATATGCTTAAATTGATTTAAATATAGCCTGCTACTTGTAACTCCCTCTCTCTCTTTTCTTGATCGCCCTCTCTCACATACGGGAGAACACTTCACTGTCCCGCTTCATTGTAGGATTTCTGCCATGTCTCTACTTTAGTTTGGCCATCTCTGTTATTAAGTTATGGAATACTAAATACATAAGTAATTAGACACATTACCGTTACTGCGCTCATAAAGAATGATAAGAATAATGTGTATTGAACTGGTTTAATCAATTAGTGAGTTTATTTAAGGCACAGCAGTTACAATGGTCAAACTACATTCAAACAGAATTGTCCGCATGTTATCTTTAATAGTTACTAACATTAGATATGTTAATGAGATATAGACCGCAAAAAAATGTTCCCTTGGTTTTCATTTTTTTTATAAAAAGTTCTTACGTTTTCAGGGGGGTCGGGGGCGGCCCTTTTTCTAGTTTAGAGCAATAGCCCCTCCAAATGTCTGTGCACGTCCCTGCTCGATAGATTACCCAAAGATTAAACAGCATGTTGATTACACAGTGTGTTTGAATCTCGTAAAACTCCTTTCATTCATACTAGCAGGTCAACATTTGGTTTACCAGATCCTTTATTTAATCTGAAAACGTCCGATCAAGTTACAGGAGAGAACATTAATTAAAGAAGCAATAACTGAGAGCCATGATCCGAATCTGGTTCCTGGTGGTCAAGAAAAATCTAATTTTAGCCTGAGGATCGCCTTATGACTGGTTTATGACTTAAAAATCAAATCTTTGGACTTGTTTCTAGCGTCCCAAGACCTCAGATGTACATGTAACATGCAAAATAGTGACTTTCTCCCACCTCTGACCTTTTAGACTGTATTCATTAGAGTGTTGCAATGTCACTGATGATTCTTTTCCCATATTTTCCAGAGTCCAACTCAACAATGAGTCGTCAGAGTCTACGCCTGCAGGAGGCGGGTTATTACAGCGAGGAAGGATGTCAAACTGTGCAATACAAGGAGGTCTGGTACGTTGCTGTGGTGTTTTTTTTTTCTTTATATATTTGTATTGAAGACACATAGACAGGTTTATTCTTTTTGTTTTGTTTTATGCAAGATAATTTGATTTCTTGAGGTCTACTTGTGCCTGATGCACATTGTGTTTTGTTTGATATGGATTTAGCGCTATACATCTTAAATTGTTTGCATTATTTAGGGTCTTTCGGAGGAGTACAGGAAGAGGCCAGGATCACCTTCTGAGGGACCAGTACATGACTACAAGCAGGGGCGCCGTAACTGACAGGGGGCCCAAACTATTTTAGAACATTAAGAAAAAAATGTAACCAATGTGATATCTTTTCATGGGGCCCAAAATCCCTGGCGGCGCCCCTGACTACAAGTATATGGGCAACCACAAATTAATGGGAGACCACGAGTTGATGGTTGACCAGCAGTCAGTTTACAGCGACGGAGACAACGGCGGGAAAATTGAGCGAGGGACTTCCAGGAAGATCGGACAGAAATAAATATGCTGTTCCTTCATCCTGATCCCTCTGGCTGGTGGTAAGTGGCTGTTATTTTGTATATATTGATTGTTGTGCTTTTATTTATGTCTTAATGTGTGCGTAAGTATACATGTGTCTGTTAATTGGGTATATATAGGATATACATATATTTATACATATTTTATATATATTTGTATTTGGGATTGTGGGAAACGGTATTTCGATCTCTCTGTCTGTACACACAAACTGAAAGATTGACAATAAAGTTTACTTTGACTTAATTGTCTGCAACAATCATTTCTTGTAAACATGTTAAGGTTTTCCTTGTAAGTCAAATTAAAATGTCTAAACCTTCTTCTTGGTTGTTCCTCAGGTCTGGCACACGGATGTTTTACATTGAGCGCATACTGGGATGATTTGCAGACATTGAGACAGCGTGTGATGTTGCTTCCTCCAAACACGCCGAATTTCACGTTGGAGTCTCAAGATGGAGCCATCTTTATCTCCCTCCATCGTACATGTGATTTAGAGTGGAACTTGTTTTCTTCTTAACTTTTCATTGTGTCCATGCAGGGGCTAGGGTGTTACATCATTGGACGTCCGATACGTAGTGGTCCCAGCAGACAACTGAAGGGATTTGGGATATAATATTCAGCAGGTGGTTTTAAAAAAATCAGAGACGAGTGATTCAGGTATAGGAAGTCAAATCTATTACTTCTAGGATGTCAATCACATGAAACAAATGAAAAACAGTTGTAGTCTATACATTGTACATATTAATTGTTTTCTCTATTCTATATATTGCATCCAGGAGATTGCTGGGCTTTTGCAGGCGAACGAGGGCACATGGTAATCTCCCTGTCCCACCCAGTGTCCATCACCCAGGTGACTCTTGTGCGGCTTTCACACCAGCGACATGACGTCACCGTTTACATCGCTGATTTGCCCCCCAACGGCAGCCATTACGGCAGCTCACAACAAACAACTGCGTCGGGTCGATGATCGTGTTGCTTTTTAATCACACGAAGCCAGAATAAATTGAATAACGACTTCTCCAACCTATACTTTTATCCAGAGTGCCGTGGTTCATTGTTTATTAATGGTTTCTGCAGCATTTACCGACCGCTGCAGTGCTGCTCTTCCACGGAGTTTATTCTCCCGTTAGCTCCCGGTTAGCTCCCACTGCAGCGGTCCGCTCTAAAGTATTCACTGTCCGACTCACACAAGCAGCTGATGCATATCCCCAGCTTCCCCTTAGCCTAAGTGAATGTGTGTCCGTCTGAATTGACACTGTTTGGTATCACAACGCTGTTATGAAAGTTTCTCTGGTATACAACGGGTGATGTTAGCATAGCAACCGAAGCTAAACTGACTACTTGCATCCGATAGCTGCAATAATACAAAACAACACGTCTGCCTCTCTCCACAATGATCGATAACAGCGAACGGATGGTCAAAGTAAGGCACAAATAAACAGAATCACACGAAGCCTGCTTAGTGTTGCCTGACTTTATAAAGTGTGTTTATAGGCACTACTGCTTGTAGGCAGGCATAACAGTCGACCCATGGGAGGTGGGTTTAGTTTCCTGCACGCCTCGACGTAATGCCCCTTTCACACCAGCGCCTTTTCAGCTCCGGCTCGGAGCTAGAGCCTGAAAAGCGCCGGGTTTTCCAGTTCACACCGGAGCTGCGCCGGCTCTTAGCTCCGGAATCCGCTTCATTTCCAGCTCCAAAAAATTCACACATTCACTTAGGCTAAGGGGAACTGGGGATATGCATCAGCTGCTTGTGTGAGTCGGACAGTGAATACTTTAGAGCGGCCGCTGCAGTGCGAGCTAACCGGGAGCTAACGGGAGAATAAACTCCTGTGGAAGAGCAGCACTGCAGCGGTCGGTAAATGCTGCAGAAACACATTAATAAACAATGAACCACGGCACTCTGGAGCAAAGCATAAGGTTGGAGAAGTCGTTATTCAATTTATTCTGGCTTCGTGTGATTAAAAGCAACACGATCATCGACCCGACGCAGTTGTTGTTGTTGTGAGCGCCGTAATGGCTGCCGTTAGGGAGCAAATCAGCGATGTAAACGGTGACGTCATGACGCAGCAAGGGCAGCTCTGGGGCGCCAGTGGGCGGTGTGAACAGAGCGGGAGCTGAAAAGGGAAACCGGAGCTGAACCAGAAAAGCTCCCGCTCGGAGCTAGAAACTGAAAAGCGCTGGTGTGAAAGCCGCATAAGAGAGACGTAAGCGACGTCACCTCTTAGCTCCAAAGCTCTTGCCTCTGGACCGACAATTTTTTGGAGCTGGAAATGAAGCGGATTCCGGAGCTAAGAGCCGGCGCAGCTCCGGTGTGAACTGGAAACCCGGCGCTTTTCAGGCTCTAGCTCCGAGCCGGAGCTGAAAAGGCACTGGTGTGAAAGGGGCATTGGTCATATCACTAAGAGCCAATCAATCATCAGAAACATTCCCAGCGCACCGAGGGAGTTTGATGTCTACGTCACACATTTTCTGTTGTTATCCTCCATATGTCTTGTATATTTTTGGTAATTCACAAAGTGCACAACAAAAGACTTCCCCAGAGGATTGTTGACATCCACCTGGATCCATCTTCTTCTTATATATAGACATATGATCTTTTGTAGCATTAGGACTGTGTGTTGTAAATGTATTATCTTTACACACGACATCTATTGCACGTCTGTCCGTCCTGGAAAAGGGATCCCTCCTATCCAAGAGGTTTCTTCCATTTTTCCCCCACTAACTTTGGGGTTTCTTTGGGAGTGTTTCCTCGTCCGATGTGAGGGTCTAAGGACAGAGGGTGTCATATTAATATTCTGTACAAACTGTAGAGCCCACTATGTAAAATGTGTGATATTGGGCTATATGAATAAACTTCAATTGATTGATTGATTCATGAAAATGTTCACCTCATCCTTGTCTCTCTTTACTCTCCAGAAAGAGGAACCTTCCTGGGAAAAATGGTGTACGATCAAGACGGTCCAGCATATCAGACCTTTGCTCTGCCTGTAAGTATAACTCAAGAGAAACTGTGAAGCTCTTATGAACATACTTCTTTTTTTTATTTAAGCACTTTCAAAAACATATTAAGGGGCTAATAGATCATTACACAACACACGACAACTGTAGAGATGGAGTTGCTATTAAAACTATTCGCAAAACATTTTTAAATCAGTACTTTACTTGTGGTGAAGTATTTTAAGGCCATAGTTTTTCTAATTGTACTTAACCCTTGTGTTGTGTTCGAAAGCTGTTACCGTTCATGGTATTGGTATCATTTATCTCAGTCCAAAACACACACAAAAAAATGACTATCATCCAAAATTGTATTAACTACATCATAACTAACTTATTATGCGTCCATAACCGTACAATCCTGTTGTAATGTAATGTTATGGCCCAAAGCACATTGCACACGTGCATGTGTGTGTTCATGTTCAAGTGTTAGTGTACATAATTCTTTGAGAAAGGTCGAGTTCCCGTGGGGGGGAGGGGGGCAGAGGGAGGGGAGACCAGGTGCATGTTGCGAACAAATATTGTTACAGTTGATGAAGGGGGTGGGGGGAGGGGTGTCTAAAGTCAAAGATGAATCTTGATTGGGCCAAATTTGACCTTGAGTCACCCAAAACAATTCTACACACAAAAGTATACACTTTATTTTTTAGAGACCTTCAGACTTGGCTCAAATGGTCCAAATCAGTTGTGTTGATATATCTGTGGTGGAGGATATCGTGGAGCCTTGTTCAGATAGAAAAACTAGAGCGTAGTTATTATATAGTTTTAACTTGAAACGGGGCACGGGAGACCCGAACACAACATAAGGGTATCTGAGTAGTGCTCCCAACAAAGCATGAAATCCACATAGATGAATATTGCTTTAACATTTCTTGTATCCTTTCATTGTTGTAAAAGCCTGACTGTCTTTATTCACTACTTTAATCTCTTGTCTCTTTCCAGGATCCCAGTAAAGGAGTCTTCCGCCATGTGAGGCTGCAGGTTTTAAATAACTGGGGCGAATAGACGACACCACCGTTTACAATTTTAGGGTTAACGGTGAGTTAAAGGTGGATCAATCTCAAGACATCTGATTGTTTTGAGATTAATTCCCAAAAGAGGGGTTAGGAGGTTAATTCTGATCATAGTTTTTTCTCCGGGGTGCTCCAGTTTTTTCCCCACAAGCTTTAAATATCCTAGAAATAGCAAATTAAAATGGTCTTTTATAATAAATATATAAATTGTAACAATTTTGCTCTGTGTTATATTCGATAATAAATGCACTGATAACTGCTCCATCTTTCAAAACCTTCTTATAGGTTTAAAACACAATGTTGGAAAATCTTACATGAACCTGCAGCTTCAATATCAACAACAATTATTAATCAAACATGAATTATTTGGTTGGTTTTGAGCCTTTTATTCAGTAAAGTCAACAAATATCACTCATTCATGGCATTGCCTCCAAGACAGGATATTGTGTAATTTTTGACGAGATGTTTGAGGGCATGAACTGACTCGCTGAACCCGTTCCCTGAACCTAAGGCAGAGCAAAGGAAGAGACAACTTGAAAGAACCTCATAAAACCCACGTGATCATGACCATTATTGCAATGTTCAACTAACCACAAAGTAGTTTTATTAAGAAGTTAATTTGGGTAGTACTCAGATTCTCGTTCTTGAGTAAAAGTACCAGAGTGTAAGAATACTCTGTTACAGTAAAGTCCTGCAATGAAAATGTTATGTTGTGCGCGGAGAACTGCGCACAAGCCGAGCTCATAAACCGAGGCCCCCTGCGCAATGTGAGGCCTGTAGGGAGGGACGACCCCTGCCCATGCTGCCTCCAGGGTGTTTCTTGGACCCTCAGTCCAAGAAACCCTGTGACACCGTGTTGTTCACTATTTTTATAATTACATGTTACTTGTTTTGACGCTTTTATCCAAAGCGACTTACATACTCAATACTGTGGGCAATCCCCACAGGAGCAATTTGGGGTGAAGTGTCTTGCCCAGGGACACAGGGACACAACGACATGAACGACATGAACCTGTGACCCCCTGATCCGAACACCTACGGACAACCCACTACGCCACACGCCTCCCTCCCTTATAACAAATGTTTTTATGCAAGAACTATATAAACATCATATATTTTTGTAGAGGGGTAGACATATAATGTAATGCAACAAATTACAAAGGAAAACAAAGGTGTTATGTACAAAATTACTTTTGATTGCATTTTTATTCATTGTTTTAATTCTTGGTAAACCTTTCCCTAAAAAAAAAAAATGAACTGTACAAAAAAAAAAATGCATCTATACTACCACCTTTGAAGTATAAATGATTCTATCCTGGAGTTGTACTTTTCTAAGTTTGTATTTTTAATTATCAGTTTGTTATTTTTGGTGTTCACTATTTCCTGACCACAAATAACCATAGCACGCCGGCTACGGAAAGCGAGGAGGGTCCGTTTTATGAACGGCTTTTCCGCTTCCCACACTGTCAACATTTGCAGCGATGTCGGAGGCCGGAGTCTCTGCGGGGCTCCAGTGCCAGAAACCGTGGAGGGAGTACAGAGGGTGGAAGGAAAACTGAGAGCCAGCGTAGAAAAGGGGGATTACTATGAAGCACACCAGATGTACAGGACTTTATTTTTTAGGTAAGACTTACGTTTTGTATGTGCAGTTGTAACTGTCAGTTGGCTTTTCAGGGCCTGCCTGTTCCAGATCCTTCCACTGTCAACCTTGCTGGTGCGCCTGTCGGTTCGTGATTGGTTGAATCCCACCGCGGACCCACCCACTCTCGTTGGACCGACTGTTTGTGTGGACAAGCTGTGCTGTCAATCAAAAATCCACAAAATGGGAATGCTAGTTAGCGAGCTAGCTACGTGTTTTAGTAACACATACATGGCCAAAACCGAGTTAGCTAGACTGCTAAAACAAGACAGTCAGAAGTTCTGTGTGTTTGGGTTATTAGAAAACATACTTTACATGTACATCAAGACAACATAACTGTTGTGGTTTTCTTATTTAGGCTGTCCAGCTGCGTTAGCATGTAGCCATTTAGCCACCTTATGCACCACCGCAGTCTGAGCTAAGAGGTGCTACTCAGACATCTTTATAAAAATAAACTACAATATTATAAAATCATGATTCCTCTCGGTAAGATAAAGGAAGGCAAAACCAATACGCTAAAAAAAAACATATACAATAATAAAACTATATTAAAATATAGATTAAAAGACCATTTAAAAACATGTTTTTTTCTACTGTTTACCTAATGTATTTATTCTGTATAGCTAGTTATTCAACATATTATTGTCATATGTATAAAGTATAATTGGGCAGTTGCCACAGAACAGTGAATTACTTTACGTTCAGCTCTCCACACCTTAATATTAAGAACGACACATACAGACAAACATATAAGATAAAAACTAGCATAATACATTTTAAAAATATAAGTTGAAATGCATGTTCTGTCTCAGAATACATTTGTTTCATTTACGGTCAACTTATATATATTTTAAATATCAGTTCTGTTTTATTTTCTATTTTGAGATGTTTTTGTTGGTTTATTTTCTACTTTTTTTTAATTATGTGCAATGCTTAACATGCTGCTGGCTGAAAAGTCTATGTATCTTATCTTATTACGACTCATGACAGCTGGGGGGTTATACTGCGAAGCAGGATTTTCGCTTAGCCGGCTAAATTCAGGGAAAACTCCGGCTTTCCGGTCATCCGAAGCTGGTTCTCTTTTTAGCAGGCTAGATCTCCATGGTAACTTATGCTGAGCGGCTAACCTGGTCGGGACCAGGTTAGGTTGCAGGCTAAGAGCTCAACTCAGTGAAAACACCGCCTGCTGACCAATCAGAGCTCAGTGTGCGGAGTTTAAAGCGATCAAGTCATATCACAGGAGAAAGGAAATACAGAAAAACTGCCGTCGCAGGAAAGACGGCCGGCAGAAATCACCGACTGTGTGAACGTGAACATTAATAGAATATCACCTCCCATCTTCAGAGCAATCTGACTATTATAACATTAGCGTTAAGAAAGCTTACTTAAATATCGGCCACAACATAAGTAACCGGATCAGAGTAACATTAAGTACAGTCCGCGGCATATCACTTCATAATGTATCATATCTCTCCTTATCTGAGTCAGTTGAGCCGTATCTGGCCGTGCAACACTCACAGTACCACATACTGTATGCAGAAGTATTATTTTAAGCAACACATAAGTTGACGAAACACTCGAGACAAATGTAATTAAAGTCAGATCGTGTTTTAGACGGGCAGTGATTATCATAAACCTGTTAATGTACGCATTCAAACACTTTTTCTTTTTCCAGCTGTATTCACCTTGCAGGTGCAAGCTATGTGGCTTTTATCCTGGATCAAGTGTTTAAGTCATGGATGTTTAAAGTTTAACTTCTTCATTTTTGACTAGTATTAAAGTTCACTTTTCATTCAGGAAGTATGACGCTGCGCTGTCAGTGCGCTTCTCCATGTTTGTGATTGGTCGAATGCTCCAGATACCACCCCTTTCATGTGAACGCGCACCTTACTAGATAGGACACGGCTGGCTTGAGCGATCCACTTGATAACCAGTGTCGTAGTACAGTTTAGCGAGAGCGCGTATGTTTTGGATTAGGCCAACCGGCTAACTCAAACATATCCAGGTTAGGTTGAACCAGGTTCGTAGTATAGGCCCCTGGACACGTAGGATAAGTCTTGTCAAAACCCAGTGTCTGCCTATTTCCATTAATTAAAGAACATTCACACACGCACATATATGTATAGAAACATAGCAGTTTGTCGTAATAAATGTATAAGTAATGCTGCCAAACTGATATATACCTGGAGCATAGTAAACTAAATAAGGTGATCTGTTCCGAATTAAATTCAATCCAAACATATCCCTCGCCATATCAAATAGTGAGTGTGTTCCCTTCTGCTGGTCATTGTCCTTCCCTTGACCAACACTTACAATTGCAATATTATCTCCAGTAAATCATCTCCTAAATGTAATGCTTCAATTGGCCCAACAAGTTGTTGTTGTACTTATTTGCAAAGTTCACAATGACACCATGTTTTGTCCCTCAAGCTAAACCCACAGCATGAGTCTTATCTTTCACCCCCATGCGGGAAAGTTCTTGATTGATGCAAACTACGCGTATGACTGTTTCGAAAAGCAGATGTAAGATAATTTCAGCTTGTTGTGCTTTCCCTTCATCAGGTACATGTCACAGGCAAAACATGCTGAGGCCAGGGAGCTGATGTACAATGGAGCTCTACTCTTCTTCAGCCATAACCAGGTACGTTTAGATGTTACATTCAATTAGCCGGCCACAACAGGTTTGTTTCAACCTGTTTCAAGTGTTAGATTAGTGTGCCCATGTTCGTGGACACGCCCCCTGATAGGTTGATGAAAATGTTATGTTTCAAAGTTTGTTGGGCCACTGTTTTTACTATCTACTTTAGTTTGACTTTAATACCAGAGTAGGCATATCAGATTATTACTGGTGACACTTTAGAGTTTGTTTGGAGACCCATCGCACTAATGCCACACACCAGTGTTTCCGCCAGACCAGGGTTGCAGTCGGATAGTTTAAAAATCAGCTCCTAAGTTCTAACCCTATCGTCTATTCCTTGACCTCTGAGTGAAACGTCACGGGGTTAAAGGATAGTGGATAGGAGAATTAAAAAGGACTTAGGAGAAGAGACTGCGGTACTTAGAGAATCGACTGCACTTTCACTTTCCGACGTGTTTATGATGCGCCAGCGGACGTCATTGTGTGCGTCTGCTGCTGTGGGGAAACCATGGAAACCACAGTTTTCTATACAGCGGACTACAACATGGATGTTTAATAAGAACGAGGGACTCATCTAGAGACTCTGCACCGTGCTCTGATGCTGCTGCTTTGCTTTATGAACGGGGACAACAGAGAAACATATTCTTCATGACCAAAGTTGGAATTTAAATAAAAAAGGAAAGTGAAACTTATGCTCGTCCCCCTCTCCCTCCGGTCCACATTAATACAAATGATCCCAATACGTATGATTGATGAAAAGATCTTAAAATCAATACAGATGTATTTATTATAAACATTAGTCCTTAACATCTATCACTGTGTATATCACCATTCAAACATCTTTTAGAAGTTGAACAAACTCCACACAGCTCAGTAAAGACTGTGAAATGTTGACTTTATTTGATCATTTCAGTAAAAACTAACGTTCATATTTCTCTCTTTGATTATAATACTGATGAACGTTCAGAACAAAGCACTTTGGCAACTTACCACATACGTTTTAAAATGCTTAATAAGCACCGTAACTGTCATGACAACATTTCTCCGTCATAATCGGTTGTTTCCGTGAACGGCCGACTGTTGTGTGACGGCAAATGCTGCGGCTGCAATGCATTGTGGGGCAGCATTTTCTCCTCTCCTTTCGGCGAGGGAGGTCCAGTGGTTCCTAAGCTAAAGGAGGTTATAAAGGAAGTTTGAAACCTCCTTTCCTATCATCTAGAGAATTGGAACGGCACTTATCATGGCCGCCACGGAGGGACTTCCGGGTCATTTCACTCCGGAAGGTTCCTAAGCTAAATGACTATTCGACTGGCAGCCCGGGACTGAGATACGATGATACATTCATAATTGAAAGATGTATTAAGCTTCTTCTCCTGTCCCCCACTGGCTCTTGTGCAAACTTTATTAAATTCTTAGTAAAATGTGGAATTAAAGAAGCCCTTACTTGTGTCTCTCCAGCAAAACAGCGCAGCAGACCTGTCCATGCTGGTGCTCGAGGTGTTTGAGAAATCTGAGGTGAAAGTTGAAGATGAACTATTAGGTAAGTGGCAGCCTTTGAACTTTTTAAAAAGATTTCAATACACCTAAATAATCCGTTTGCTTCGTGGTGTTCACGGTGAGATTTGTGTCGTGTGTGCGTTGAGCAGAATGCCTGGCGAAGCTGTTCAGCCGGATGGAGCCGAACTCTCCGGAGAGGGTGGCCTTTGTGTCCAGAGCCTTGAAATGGTCCACAGGAGGGCCCGGCAAACTGGGACACCCAAAGCTACACCAGCTGCTGGCTGTCACCCTGTGGAAAGGTAAGCTATGGATCAGCAGCTTGACCCAGTGTACAGGGTTATAACTCATGTTTGACACAAGTCGGAATACATTTTGAACTAAATGGTATACAATAGATTCAAAGAAGGTTGTTGTCGTCGTATGCACAAAGCTGCAGTGTAGCTGACCTGAGCTCCTCCAACGATGCAACACATGATAAAATAAAAAGTAGTGCAAAAAAGTCTATATACTGTAGGCCGCAAGTTGACTAAAGCTAACCCAATTAACCCTTAGATGCCCTTAGAGTGACTGGACCCTACTCTCTTCCATAAGTGGGTCAAAAAGGACCCGTATTAGAATAATGTGTTTTTATGCCATTTGTCATTTTGGTTAAGAAAAAAAACTTGTATTATATTTTTGGTTCACATTAGAAATATTTCATATTAAATGTTTCACTATTTATAATTTTAGAAAAATTGTTTACATTTTGAAAAAAAACGTTTTGAACATATCGATGCAAAATCTCCCGCTATTCTGAGACCCTCGCAGTAATTCCTGTCCCTTTCAAAACTCATCTCTTCTCCTCTTGTCTACTCATAGCCCCCCCCCCATCAATCCATGCCATCAAGTTTGATAGTCCGATACCCCCAACCTAACCTTCCCTTATATTGTAAAGCGATTTTGAGGCCTTGAAAAGCCCTATACAAATATTAATTATTATTATATACTGACAGGTATCAGATGTTGCTGTGTAAAATAATCTTCCTGAGAGGTGTCACTTGTGATGTAGTCTGTGTGGTCCACACGTGAATGTATTCCTGACAGCAACAGGTGATAAGAATCAAAGGTTCCCATAGGAAATGC
>NW_027262052.1:0-19751 GCF_902827115.2 Pseudochaenichthys georgianus | reverse complement strand
ACACTTTACGGCAGAAGAAACATTTCTATTAAAGAAAGAATTATACATTTCTGTCTTTTTATGCCTTTAATACTAACTTGAATTTTTATTAAAATTAATTAGTCAATGATTTTTTATATTTTATTGTAATGTAGAGACAAGGCTTTTAGTGACAATCATGTATTGCTTTACAATTATATGTAAAAAAAAAAAAAGTCTAAATATGATATTTGGCCTCAAATCATCTGAGGCCTGGCGCCCCCCCTGCGATCTTTGGCGCCCCCCCTGCGATCTTTGGCGCCCCCCAGGTTGGGAACCACTACTCTATTTGTATTCTTGTTCAGTTGGCAGTTCTTTGTGCCCTCCCAAACACCTCAAATATATTACATTCACAATGACATGTTGATGTCCACACGTTTGCAGGATAAACTATTCCTTGATTGGAAATCGTTTCCTATGAATTGATAGACGGCTAATAAATCAATCTGCGATATCGTCAGGGACCACACACACACATTTTAGACCACATTGAGTTGTGTGTCGATGCTCTGTTAGCTGTTGTTGTAAGCTGCACTCTCTTGAAAGCCCTCTTTGCTAAACCTGGGACCAGCAGGTCATCCATCTCACGTTGACGCTGCTTTTACAACAGATTTGGATCTCAACAGAAGCTGCGGCGAGATGGAGATCCCCATGTAGTTGGAGAAGTTTGAAAGCCAATCCTCCGAGCTTTAAAGCTGCTTATTAAAACCGTGTTCTTATTTCTGAATAAACAATCCTTACTGCAAACCATGTGGCCCCGAGTATAACCTGCATGATAACTCGTAGCATACGTTGCTACAAAGGTCTGCAAACTGCTAATCCTTGATGGTTCAAAATGTGTAATGTGTCGTTAAAGTCCAATAAGAAGCCAGTGTAATCTGTTTTTAATGTCTTTACATGACATCTTAAATTCATAGGTCAAACTCCAGTAATTATATAAAAAAACATCTCTAATATTGTCCTTTGGCGACGCTTTTGTAAAATGTAGCTCAATATATTTGGCACCTTGATTTCCCTTTAATTAAATCTTTCGGTAATGTCTCACAAAAAGCAGACCAGGTCTCACGGTACGTCCACAGAGCAGCTTTTCAAACATCTTGAACATCTTGGAGCTGGGCGTGTCTGACAGCTTGGGGATTGGCGACCAACAACCAATCACATGAATCTCCCGCCCCCGACATACAAAGCAAAAAACCCGGGGATTTTATGCGAGCAATATATATATATATAAACTCCCCAAACAGGCGAAAACCTACCAGCTTCCCCCACTGTCTCTGCCACCTCCCTCCATGCTGGTTCCTCCGGTTTGGATCCCGTTAATAGTTCTGGTCGTAAAGAACCGGGTGATTTGCTCCCGTAACTTCTCGTTTGGAATATGAGGAAATGAACTGCGGTCTGGTTCTCCCTGCTTACACGCGGTTTGATTGGCTAGCACTTCTACTGTCAGATTTGCATAAACGTGTTTGATTGGCTGACGCTTCCAGCTCAGCTTCAAAAGTTGAACATTGCTCAACTTTGAGACCCTGGACATCCTGGAAATCTTCGCTTCGCTCCCCCACAATGCAGTTAGGCGAAAAGCGAGGCAAAGTCACGTCATCCCCATTCAAAGTCAACGGGCAGAGAAGCGGTGGAAGCGGTGGACGATTCGTCTGAAGCTGCTGGACGTACCGTTAAGCTCAGCGAGGTCATTTGAAACGTCACCCTCAGCGTTCCCACGGCCAAAAAGTCCTTTATTGCTTTACGGTGAGATTATTAGCCGCTTGGGAGTCATTTGCTTTTTGTATATTCATTGTGTGTTCAAAATTGGATTGTCGAGTAATTTCTCCTCTCCCTCGTGGACATAAGATAAGCAAACTAAAAAACCAAACCACCTTGTTTTAGGACTCAGAGACAACACATCCACGTATGCATCAAGTCCACGAGCTCCACATCAGAAAATAAAAGCACATCGTTGTAGTATTAGTGTCATCCGTATGTGATGTTAATTGATTTTCGCAGTACAAATACACCACAGACGCAACTGGATTCTGATTCTGTTGTACCACCCCCTCCGGTTTTGTTTTTACGTTGAGAAGGAATATGAATAAATATGAAGTACACCAACGTGATTTTCCTTTGCTAAGATTGCTTCTGAGGCACCTCGGGCACCCGCTGCTGTCGCCACAACACACTGTGTGCACTTCAGAGAGAACTGCATGCTGTGCCACTGCTACGGGGATGTGGTGGAAGAACAAGAGGAGGCGAAGGAAGTGGTGCCGTTTCACCACTTCCTGCACCCTGGTCTCAAAGTCAATGGTTTATTGGATGTGTTTTGGGTTAGGTGCCTGAGGTACGTGAGTAGATACTCCACTGGTGAGACTTAGCAAAGGAGGTTTCTAACAAGTGTCTAAATGAGACATATTGGTATTAGTCCAAACGACCAATCAAAACCCCCCGACACAAATAAAGTGAAATGCATTTTTTGCTATAATGTTCATAAATCAGGACGTCATAAGTGTCTGAAGCTCCTGAGGCTTCTAATAGGACAACTAAACGGCATCACGTCCAGCATTAGCCGCCTTTAGCTTAGCGGTGTTGGCATTAAGTCACGTGACTGTGATGTGTTTATCGGCTAGCTTTTTACTTGAAAAATGATAAATGTTAGTTTTTAGATCTTATTTTTTTTGCTATATTCCAAAATCGTGTTTGCTTTTTGTCGACGGAGCACATGTGATGCTAACTGAACTACCTAACTAAACGTGTGTCATCACTGCACCACTTTCTCTTCGTTGGCATGGGTAAAGGCTGATGGAGAAATTACTGCAATATCTAAAACTGAGAGGCAACCGCTTTACTACACAGCCTTCTAAACACACACACACACACACACACACACACACACACACACACACACACACACACACACACACACACACACACACACACACACACACACACACACACACACACACACACACACACACACACACACACACACACACACACTGAGGGAAGAGATATATTCCTGTTGACATGTTGACTTAGAGAGACGGAGAAGAAACGAGCGAGAGTCGTTTAACGGACTGGGAGAGGAGGGAGGTGAGGGGGGAGAATAAATCTGCTTCTTACATATTCAGTTCTGCATGGCTCGGCTGCGTGTACGTGCACACTCGGTTATGACTTGCTTCACTTGTCGATGATTTTCATTTAGATTGTATGACATGCTCTCTTACTCACAGCAGCTCAGCCAACACTTCACACTTCATACACACACACACACACACACACACACACACACACACACACACACACACACACACACACACACACACACACACACACACACACACACACACACACACACACACACACACACACACACACACACACACACACACACACACACACACACACACACACACACACACACACACACACACACACACGTACACACTCGCATGAATATGTAATGATCTCTCTCAACTGTGTCCTGACACACAGTGGTGTTCCTCTTTAAAGTCTGTTTTAAACAAACAAACAAGCAGCCGACTGCACATATGAGGCTGGGAATGAAAACATCCTTTAATCAGATCGGGTGTGGCTCCCACTGACACCGTATAGTCGCAGAGATCATTTCCATAAATTACATATTTAGGAGTAAACGTCATCACTGGAATATAACGCTAGACATGTCCGCTTTAATTTTAGGTTTAAATTTGAATGCTCTCCCGGTCGGATAAGTCGTTAGAAAGTCCTTCAGACGGAGGACATGCTGAACTTTCCAAGTGCTCCGTCACCGAGTCTCTCAACCTTTTCCTATCTGTGTATTTATGATGACATAATTATCATGTATATCCATTTAATAATCACCCGCGTCCCCATGGAGATAAAGTCGTCCACTGTTGGGTCGTGACCTTAACATTTACGAATCTGTCCCCGACCGGACGATCCGATGTTCTCACCTCTTTGGAGAAAAGGGCAAGAGCAAAATAGAAGTCCCCTCCTGGGATCAATAGCATATCACTGCTCCACTGTGTATTATATAGCCGATGACCCAACAGTGAAAAGGCTATTTTTTTGTGTTTTTGACGACCAAAGTGCAGCCAGTAGCAAGAAAAAATAAGTTAACTGCTTCGAAGTACCTGCGTGTACAAAGTTATCTTAAGACACGGTCTGATGTTGATCTGAGTTCCAAAATTGAGCAAACACGATCCATGTTAACTAATAAAACACCAATTATTATATATTTTTTTTTCTCTGAGCACGGTACACCTGGAGTACTGCCATTTTTATCGCTATCTCCGACTTTTATTTTTGTACTCTATTTTATATTTTATTTTTTGATTTCTTATTATTATTACAATTATTTGTCTTTTATTATCTCAAAGCGTATCAGTATCCCTTGTTGTGAAGCACTTCGAGATTTGTCTTGGCAGATGAGAAGCGCTATATAAATTAAATATATTATTATTATTATTATTATATTGAACTTGAGGAGATTTTAGCCTCTGCAGACCATTTACATGCACTAAAACCTATATGACACACGACAAGGAAGGGAAAACAACCTGTATTTGTGCTTGCCCCTTTAGTACAAACTAAATACAAGATTGTCCCTTAGTTCATATTTCCCTAAAAGTAGCGTCGTGGTTATGTAAGCTTTGTTTTGGTCATGCTGATCCCTGATTGGAGGAGCCACCCCACCGCATGTAAACACAGACGCTCATTGTCCCGCACTCTAATTAGCGAGTCCAGTCAGAGCTCTGCCTCCAGAGGAAACCATGAATCACGGCTTTCAAACCTCCCCGCGCTAAAAGAGCAGGACGAGTGATTGACAACCAACAAGCAGAAACTCATGAGTCTGGATGAGCGATGACAAATGTTTCAGCACCCGATGACATTTCCATCAACTCATCGATCACCTCGAGGACATCTTAAATGGTGTGTGTGTGTGTCATATGCAGAATCAAGGCACGAGAATATAACTCTGACACACACACACACACACACACACACACACACACACACACACACACACACACACACACACACACACACACACACACACACACACACACACACACACACACACACACACACACACACACACACACACACACACACACACACACACACACACTGACAAGTTTATTAAAAACCATTAAACTACAACTGCACATCCGTCCTCCAATTATAAAATCTTCAGCTATTGTTTTCCTTCATTATTGCTTCTCCATTTTCTCCCAAACAATCCTTTTTTTCCGTGTCTTGAACTTATCAACAGTGCAGCTTCCTTTGAGTACTTTGTGCTAACACACTTAGCATTGATCTACTGCCACCAAGATGTATATGTTACTGACTTACTCTAGGATGCGGAGACATGTGCACCGTGGACTAACAGAAAGCGTCCATTGCATGCGTGGAATAACTGATAAAGTTCCTTGTGCACCTGTTTGATAAGAAACAGGAAGGTTTGGAGTTGCAGAAGAGTTTGAAACGAGATGCAAATGCTCCGTAAATCTGGCCTCCTTTCTCTCTCTTTGGGTCCGTCTCTTGGTATTCAGCGGCCGCTCTCTTGCAGCTCAGACGCTCTTATCTAAATCTCGATTCAGACGCAGAAAGAGACGGGGCCGGGTCGAGCGACTCAGAGAGAGATAATACAGGTCACTCTCCAATGACGACTCTAAAAGGCATCTGGGGAGAGGAGGAAGCAGCGGAGGGAACCGTATGGATTCCGGCTCTGAGACCAGACCATGAAATAACATGCAGACTTAACAATAAGAAAGCATGATATGAAAGTGACTTTACATCTGGTGATTTGTCCAGACTCACAGCAGCGTCTTAGCCGTTTATTTTAAGATCCGCTGAAAGCCCGTGGCAATGATACATCAGCAAGGAAAAGGGCCGCCATGTGCCTGAGTAATGGGAAGCTGAGCTGCTTTAACCGTTAGCAATGCAAGATGGAATACACCTAATGTACCCTTTTGTTATTTTGAGGCTACGAAACAGTCCTTCCTCATTTATTACATGCTCGCAGGAGGTTTTTTTATCAACTTAAATACCACTATGTGTGATTCTTCAGCCAAACACTGCAAGCGTATTTTCCGTCCCACGTTTTTGTACACAGTTTTCATACTTGGATCCTTCTCTGAGAAACATATCCCTCCTGCGAGCCGTCCCTCACATCGTCGGCTGACCATCAACCTAAAGTCAAGGAGAGGCAAACCGCCTGAAAAAGGACGATTTCCCTCCAGTCAACATCCATAAATAGTGATATTATGTAGCCTGAACGGAGACCTGGAGGTTGTACGGTGGTGGGTGTGTGACTGGACGCACGCCAGCTTCAGTCCTGTTCCTGCTGCTGCCGGAAATATGAGTTATTATGGGAAATGTGGCTGTGGACATCAAACATACACAACCCTGGGACTTACATTGCCCTTTACTAAGCCTATGGTTACAAGCACAGTCGTTCTAAGTATATAACATTGTGTGTATTATCCTTTAACAGACAGATAAGATCAATCCAAAGCAGTTTTTACTATTCTGGGTTTATTTAATTCCCCTTTGATGTCCTCTCTTCTAATTTTCCAGTTTCTACTTGCAGACAAGTTGATTTAGATCGGGGCTGATATCCGAAGCCACACACAGACATATATATTTATTTATACTCTCTCTCTGAGTCGAAATGAGAGTCCATTAAATATGAGGATGTTTGTTTTTATCACCCAGCCCCTCCTTGATGCAGCTGATGTTCATGTATCTCTCTGCGTCTCCTCTACCTGTACATGTATCCAATCACGTCTCCTCTCCAGACAGTGAAGTAAGTTAAATTGAATTTGGCATGTTCTCAAACTGCTGTCGAAATATAGCGCGAGCCAACAGCAGTATTTCTCTCTGGGGTGTTTCTAGTAACTATGTTCGCTCCTCATGAAGCAGCTTGTAATTCATCGGGAGACAAACCGGACACGCCAAGCAGGGGTGGTTCTAGGGGGGGGGGGGGCAGGGGGGCCAGTGCCCCCCTAACACTGACCTGTGGCCCCCCTAACAATGAAAAGTTTTTTTTTTTTTTTTTTAAATGTATATTTTCTGGTACTCAGGATTTTGTTGCTGTAATGTGAGATTGTGCAGACACCCTTATGTAAAGTAGAGATGTAACTGTTCATTGCCTTTATTTTTATATACATATGGTGTTAGTGCAAACATTGCACTATAACTTAAGCTGAAGCTAACAGTAATAACTATAAGATCTATCTGAAACAAATACCAATAACTGTATTGCATTGTTTTCGTATGCGCAATTACTTCATACTGTCTAGTTCTCTTTTCCGTCCTGCATGTATTGTGCCCCCCTCAGAAACTGGCCCCCCCAGTCAAATTGGTCTAGAACCGCCACTGACGCCAAGATCCTCAAAATGTTGAGAACTCAATGACAGTAAACCAAAAAACACACACATAACAACCAACCAATCACAGCATGCTCTAAGTCACATGTTAAATGACTTAAAGGGGGCCATAGTGTCCTCATTGGGACATGTCTCCATGCTGTAATGTTCAAAAAGCTCTTTATGTTTCTCATACTGTCTGTGCTGCAGCACCTCTTTTCACCCTCTGTCTGAAACCAGAGCCCAGTCTGCTCTGATTGGTTAGCTGGCCGGCTCTGTAGTGATTGGTCAACCTGCTTAGAGATGTCCCGCCCCTTAGCCTATCACGTACAATGTGTTGGAGCGCCAATAGAACCGTGTACATAGTGATGTCAATTTGTTATGGAAGTAAACACGAGTGTCCCTCCTTAGGAAACTTCAGAAATTTAGCGTTTGCAGACCATTTACATGGACACAAACTTAAATAATTTCTCAAAGTGGGATCAATAAAGTATGAATCTATCTATACCACACGACAGGAAACTACCAAAAACCATACGGGGCCCTTTTTAGCAACCTGCCCACACTGCAGCCATCAAAGCCTGAAACAAGACAGCGCTACAGCACCGTAAAGCCAGCGCACCTCGTCGGACCATTTACTGTTATTTCTATTGGCTCTGTGAGTGTGTGTTGAATTGATCCACACCCCGACACAACTATGCTTTTCAGCTATTTGTGTACCTAGCTGTTTTATATTTAGCCGTTTCTCCTTCCTCAGCCGTCCTACCGTCTCTCTGCCCACCTCTGCATCTCCTCTCCCTCTCTATATGTCTATACATCCCTTTCTGTAAAGCGGTGCTATCAAATGGTTGTGATGTAAAGTCGGGCCTCGATGCCTCTCTCTGTCTCAGCGTACGCGCCATCAGATCCAGTTGCTTTAGCTAAAGTCAGCCCTAAATGAATGTTAAAAGCCTATTGAGTTTCTTTTCACAAGCTCCTACAGCTTTGCCTTATATACGTAATACGATGTGCTGCCGGTGTGTGTGTGTGTGTCTGTCTGTGTGTGTGTGGGTGTGTGTGTGTGGGTGTGTGCTGCATGTAACGTGATGCAGTCTTTTAATTTAGGAAAGGAGACACAGTCAGCAGGTAGAGGTTAAGACCTCTGCTGGAGGACACACACACACACACACACACACACACACACACACACACACACACACACACACACACACACACACACACACACACACACACACACACACACACACACACACACACACACACACACACACACACACACACACACACACACACACACACACGCTGTAACCTAGCATGAAATTGATTTCAAGGCAAAGTAGCAGAACATATGAGTCTGCTGCCGGTGGAGTGTGTGGCAGCTGTATTATATGTTTGTGTATTGAAAGAAAGGGAGAAACACAATGGGATTGCAGACAAAAGCCACTTCGGAAAATCAATATTAATATCTTCAGTCACGCTATATTTTCCACCTTTTTCATTCCCTCTTTGTTGGCTAGTCTATATAAAAGTCTCTCAACAGAAGTAAATGTGTCCTCCGTCTTTAATAAAACAAAGTGTAGAGCTTAAACGAAACCCTATATATACATTTTAGTGTAATAGGGGCGACTATCAGTTCATTGTCAGTTCCAGAATTAGCTTTGTGTATATATATGTTTTTCTGCTTGTACATGGTCCGGCCAGCTAACCAATCAGAGCAGACTGGGCTCTGGTTTCGGACAGAGGGTGAAAAGAGAGAAAAATAAAGAGCTTTTTGAACATTAAAGCATGACAAGATGTCAGAGCCGAGAAATACAAATATCATTCTGCTTCGAATCTAGACGCATCTCACATATTCAAACCTGCTTAACTCTTTCTAGGAAAGACGAGTGGACTGCATTAAAGTTGTTTTGAGTGTCTTTATGGCCGTAATGACTCGGGAATCACTTGCAGAGCATCGGCAGCAGCAACTGGATCAATGAGGAGGCTGCAGTTAGAAAATAGGGGTCGCCGTAATCAATTATCCTCCTAACTGCTGCTGAGGTGGCAAAACAATACGGCTGCAGAATCTCAGGCACTTGTTATGGCTGTTTTTAGCCATGCCTTCGTCCACTGACCAGTTTCTTTGTTCCTTCTCTCATTCCCCACATCTGCCATACGTTTAATAATTAAAATGTCACTGTGCACTTGTATTGCTCCCAATTACCCAGCTGACATGTTTTGTATTAGACTGGGACTCAGAGTGTAAACGTTTCGCCGCCCGAGGCACCAGACGTTTTATTCGGCTTAGTTTTCTCTGATTCGCCAAAAACCAAGTCCAATAGTTTCCTCTCAACGTGCTGCCAGTCACTCAGCGTCCTCTCCCGCCTGGATGTTTAACTACCTGTTAGCCATGCGTAGCATCAATGGAAACCCTGAGTCGTCCCCATGTAGCGCCTCAGCGGGTGTTTGGCCACCTCGCGAGTCGATTAGTGAGCATGCTTTACATTGCAAACCTCACGACTCGTCTTCTCACACAGTCATTAAGAACTGCAGCTGGTCGGATGATTTATTAACTTGTGCAAATGATAGATGTGGGGCTTTCCATGTTTTACTTTTGATGTCTTATTTAAACAATGACCATGGAGAATAATACATCTCAAATATAACATGTGATTTATGCTATGGGCTCGTCTCCATCTGCTCTCACTGGGCATTTACACACTTGTTTCTGTTCCGAGCAAAATGTTTCTTACGACTTCTTCTCCAAAAGGTTTCGTCCTCGGATGTTTTTATTTTATTTTTCTCATCATTGCGTGTTCCCTGCACCAAACGAGCTCGGACAGAGTGTTTAATGTCAACAGAAAACACACACACACACACACACACACACACACACACACACACACACACACACACACACACACACACACACACACACACACACACACACACACACACACACACACACACACACACACACACACACACACACACACACACACACACACACACACACACACCCTCAAGCATCAGCCATGGAATTGAAAAGCCACTTCAGAAAAATAATGGAGCTTTGGCGGCCTGCAGCATGTATGTGTTGGTGTGTGTGTGTGTGTGTGTGTGTGTGTGTGTGTGTGTGTGTGTGTGTGTGTGTGTTTCTTAGAGTGTATGCATGTGTGTGTTTGTGTCAGAAAGTGTGCATTGCTGTAGTCTTGAAGGCGTGAATGGATGTTTGAATGGTCAAAAGGGATTTGACTCATTTGCAAAGCGCTTGTGGATGTACATAAGTACGTGTGTGTGTGTGTGTGTGTGTGTGTGTGTGTGTGTGTGTGTGTGTGTGTGAGAGAGATGGTTTGAGCAGTGATTTGCTTCTACCCATAAACAGAATGTGAACTCCCAAATGAGGCTGTAATTAGTTTTAATGTCTTCCCATATGGATTTCACATATGGACTAATTCATTTACATTTGTACATCCAAGGGAAACTGCTGTGTGGAATAACTGAAGAGTAACAGCTGATACGATGTTTACATTATAAGCACGACATATTAAAATATATTACACACACACACACACACACACACACACACACACACACACACACACACACACACACACACACACACACACACACACACACACACACACACACACACACACACACACACACACACACACACACACACACACACACACACACACACACACACACACACACACACACACACACACACACACACACCTGTTTAACACACTACAGGAGAGAGAAAAGCCCAAAAGCTTATCTGGGCGTATACTTCATTCAGATATGTTGCCTTGTACCAGATATTGTGCTCAGGGCGATTTAGATATTGCACACATCCATATTTCCATAACATTTCAATGAATTCTGCAGCCCTGTTGTCATTGCCCCTGTGAGGTGAGCGCCGGAGAAGAAGGTCACGCAAGACACAACATATATTTAGAGCTTAGGATGGAAGTAGTTTAGGAGTTTCCTTTTATCTGCCATTAATCAGAAGCTTCATTTGGATATGAATATACATAGATAGCGAGAGGGAGGGTGGCTTGCTGGCTGGTGATGAATAATCCCTTCTGCCTGTCATCACACACACACACACACACACACACACACACACACACACACACACACACACACACACACACACACACACACACACACACACACACACACACACACACACACACACACACACACACACACACACACACGCACGCACGCACACACACACTGTCAAAGATTCCCTCTAAACAGCCTCGGGGGACCGTAGGCGAGATTAAGAGAGGAGAGAGGAGATGCTGGGTGTGTCCTGGGACGAACTGAAGATAAGCAGACGAAACCAAAAGCAGGACAAAACACACCGGGGAGGTAAACACCTGTTCCCCAAATCACACATTTTCTAGCAAACCTATTTTCAGCGTATCGTTAAACTGAATCTCAGAGGCTCTTTCGTGTTGTGTATTAAAGGTGGGGTAGGTACGTTTGAGAAACCGGCTCGAGATCACTAGAATTTGAAAATACACAACCGGAGAAAATCTGCCACTTCCTCACAGAGCCCCTCCCCCAACATACACCAACGCGCACATGACCAATGAGGGCACGAGGTCAGTCTGTGCCCCGATGGAAGGCTGACAGGCAGGTAGGCCATCCAGTTAATAATTGGTCGTGCTTTTTACAGTATTACGGTTTCTACAGATGACATTTTTTTGTATGGATTTTTTGTCAAAGCATTTCAGATATTCATTGCTATCGGGATGTTAAGAGCATTCCATGGAATATAACAAAAAGTGTATCTCGAGCCGGTTTCTCAAACGTACCTACCCCACGTTTAAATCGTGGTATCTGCAATTAGATGGCAACAGTTCATATTCACTGTTTTGGACATGGAGTCAGATTCATAGCTTCTCAAACGGTCGACCTGATCTTGGAGCAGCTTTTCAGCCAGTGGAGAAGTGTTGACTTAAAGCAATGGACAGAACCTTGTACTAGGGCTGCTCGATTATGGCAACAATCATAATCTCGATTATTTGGGTCAATAATTGATATCACGATTATTAAAAACGATTATCCATTTACTTTGAAAACATCCATTTAATGGAGACGTTTTTTTTGAACAGTGTGATTTTAACAGTTACCCTGAACTTTAAGTATAATTCAACTGAACAACCAATACAAAAAATGTATTGAAAAAAAAAAAAGTAATAATAAAAAAATAATCGTTTTATTTCGATAACGTTGTTTTCGTAATCGTTCCGAGCCATAATCGTAATTGCGATTCAAATACGATTAATTGAGCAGCCCTAACTTGTACCATGTAGTATTGCAGTACTGTAGAACACTCTAATCTAATTGATTAGCTTTTGTCAAGAGCAAAAGCTATAAACATAATCACCCCAAAAGACCTGAGTAGACAGTCCTGTATTTGATCCTTTTGCAGATATATCCAATGTAGACATTCAAGGATAGCACATCATCAAACATGTCTCTATTTGGGATCAATAAGGTACGTCTTATCTTATCGTATTACGCCAAAGTAAGCAGTAGGGACAATTCCATGTGTTTTCTATATGTTAATCCATCAGGCTTTTAAGAGACACTCGCGATGCTATTAGCGTGTTAGCGGTGGCCTCTGCGATCCCTGATGGCTCGTGTGGATCTTCAGCCTTTTGAAATGAAGCCCTTCCAGCAATCGATGGAGTTAAAGTGTTGGAGGTTGATTAGAAACATGACCAGGGGTCAAACCAATCTAACGGAGGTTCAAAGCATGTTCACAGCAGTACGTGTTCAGGCCACTTCAAGGTGTACAGGGAAATTAAAGCTTTGATTTATTCGCGGATAAGAGCAGCTGGAGCTGTCGGTCAATCTGTACTCAAAAGATCCCCTTTCCTTCCAACAATTAGTTTTGCCCTCGAGGGTGAAATGTGACTTAATGTTAAGTATTTGTTAGTGAACTTCCATTGGGAACGAGGATAGGAGAGTGCTTACTTAAGAGTATTTACATTCTTTCATGGTGAAGAATCTAATATGCTACTAATAGTCTAACAAGTGTAGTACGTCTCCAAAACCATGAATACGAGATTGACGTGCGCCTATAATGCTCATCGAATCTCAAACTGTGATAGAACAGATGAGGCATTCTGTGGCTAGAGTGTTTCTGAAAGTCATTCTTTGTGTACTGACTGTATTACATTTAGCTATAGGGAAATAAGCCAAAGACATGCCTGCCAACAGATGGACCATCACACTGAAAGAAAATGCTATAAAAACACTAGAAAATAAAATGAAAGAAATGTAAGTCGTGGCTTAAGAGGAGACGCTTTGTTTCAGTTCTCAGCACGAGCAGGAAGACTTGATTCACTGCAAGTTATCATCGAGCTCAAGGTCTTGTATCGATTCACACGTAATTTCCCGCAGATTTCTAATTTGAACTGTTTCAGTGTTTGGAGCAGCAATTTAAATTCCTCAACATGTTCTGGCTTTTTCTTTAGTCTGAGAACCAGAGCTGAGGGGCAGTTCTTCCACTTGCATCACTCCTGCAAGTGGACAGCGTGTCGGCTCTATCGAAGCCAACAGCTGGACGTCATGCCCAGGGTTACGGCCGCCGCCTCCCCGGTCCTGTTCACTCTGTTTTCACTGTGTTCTATGTAAATGAGCTGTGCGGTTGCCCTGATGTCATTGGCTACTCATCTCCTGGTCCGCCCCCGAAGATTGTGATTGGAGCATGCCGGGCCCGACACGCTCCAATCCCAGCACACACCTTCCGGAGACGACTACAAAGCCTGTGGACAACGATGAGTCGGGAGGCTCTGATGTGTGAACAGACGCCTCTCGCCACTTGCTCTTCGCTCATAGACAAAGCTGTTAACTGTGTGTAAAGGTCGGGACACGCCAAGCTGACACCAAAGAACTGACGGACCCGACTGTTGTGTCCCCTCGCGTCTCCTGCGTCTTCTAGAACACACCGCAAAGACTTCAGCCGACGGCCAAGTAGCACCTACGAACTGCGCATGCGTGAGTGGCAATAACTCTCCCTACCAGCAGGCGGCGGTAGTGTGTATTCGTCATTCAAAAGAGGCAACAACCGGAAGACAGACTGCGTGATAACCGAGAGAAGAAGAACAGACTGCGTGATATAAACAAACAACAAATAGCGCTCCATGTTCCCTCGACAGCGAGAAGCTCACGGGGCTTTCCCGAACCTGAGTCGAGAGCTGGAGTTAAATTAAATCTCAGATTTGCCTTCTTAGTAGTTTGTTTGGGTCCCTAACTTCCGTTTAGCTTCTCATGCACTGATTCGCTAGCTGAACAGCCAATCAGAGTGATTTATTTGACCGACAGCCTTTTACCGATTGCGGAATCGGTGGGTTTTCGGCCAAGAAGGCGTCGGCACGGCCGAAAAGACACGACGGTGCGGGACACACCAATCTGAGCAGGGCGACAGGACGCTCATCGTCGGCCTGACATCCATCGACGGCCAATCGGCTTGGTGTGTCCGGGGCCTAACTCGTGTGGTCCGTATTTAGTTATTTAGCTATGAGTAGAGGTGTAGAGTAGCTTTGTGTTACGTTGACTGTTGTCCTCTAGCATAGCTGTTTTCTTACAGCCTCCTTTTGTTAGTTTGTACCACTTTGATAGTGAGGGTTGTTTTGTTGCTATTTCTGTTTGTTAGTGTCTATTCCTTTGTATTTAATCAGACTCCCTTTTTAGAGTCCTCACCTTGCGGGTTGCTAATTCAAACCTGCGCCCTTTTGGCCTTTTCCTCTTCCCCTAGTTGGGACCTAAGCCTTCACACGATCGGGCTTGTGTGTGGGAGGCCGATACACAGGTGAGCTAACCCACCTCATTCATCCTCCTTACGAAGCATAGTTCTCCTTGACCTTGGGTGTCTTTCGTCAGACTGACATATCATCGCTTCACCTTAATCGTGCACCATTTTTAGATGCATGTGTTGGCTTTGAATTAAAATACTTCTTAGTGTGTACAACAGTAGGGGTGACGCATGTATGGAAATAGAAACGTAGAGTGCCTTTTCAAGGACACGGTAATGACAGACGTTCAGTTAATGGGACTAGAAACTCCAACTTTCCACACACACACACACACACACACACACACACACACACACACACACACACACACACACACACACACACACACACACACACACACACACACACACACACACACACACACACACACACACACACACACACACACACACACACACACACACACACACCTCCCTGCTTCCTCCATCTCGCTGCTGTTTGAAATGTTTTGTATGTGTAGAAGAACAAGGCCACTTTGTCTGCCTCGGTCGTACTCTCCAGACTCTTCCACACGCCCAAAGACAAAGATGAAGGGAGAGGCATCATTACCTGAGTGCACAGTGAGTATGATGACATCTGTATGCAACGCCAAGCCATTCAAAGTGTCTGTATCTCCCCCTGATCTCTACATCCACACAGAAGGCTCTTTAATATGTATGTGCAACTCTTTTGGGAGAGCAAAGCTTGGTTTCTGTATCCCAACGAAGAAACCAAGAAGTGTCAATAATTGAATAATCTGGTTAGTTTATCAATCAATAAAGCCATTGGTTATTCGACCAGATCTCAAGTCCCTTAAACTGGTCATTTGTGTTTCAGTTATTCACCACTTTGTACTTTGAACTGTTGGAGAAATTGTGTGTTTTGTCGCTTGCTTTGACGGCGAACAGAGAATCTGACATTGGAGAAAGGTCTTGTTAAATTGAAGTTAATCGCTGCCTCGTCTAACAACAGCTGAACTATAACATAACGTCTAAATTCAAACTCGATCCACATTTCTTTGCTCACTTCTTTGCAAAAACATGCATGTTCAACACATCTGTACAACTTACAACCTTTCCGCCAGGAGGTTATCCGAGGAGGCGACACACACAACCTTTTCTTAAACAACTCGAGGACGCGATATTAATATAATCGGTCGTTTGAAGGGAGAGGTATTCATTTGAAAAGCCTTGCTGTAAAGATATAAATTCACCGCTTTGACAATGTCCACGAGTAACATACATATTAGCGAATTGACATGTTTTAGATTGTTGCTTTTATTGCTTTTAAATGTGCTATTGTTTTTACTTGTACCTGTTTTATGGTGTGTGATTTTAATAAATAAAGCTGTATTGAAAAAGTCTTTATTGTTGAGTCCAGCATCCAGGCCGTGTGTGTCCTTTTCCGTGTGTCTTTGGGAAGACAGAAAGTAGGTCTGACAAGCAGTCCACCTCCACTCCAATCAGCATCTCTCCATGCTGTGGGAAAACAGGAAGCGTCCCTTTTCCCAGTGTCACAACACTCGAAGGTAAGCAAACAGAGAATTTAAATGTTCAGACACACATTCCCGTGCATCAGAAAGTCTGTCTGACTTCAGGGAGGTCAAAGGTCAAACGGTTGAACTGTGAGAGCTGCCAGTCAACAGGAACAGACACCAGAGACACAAAGACGAGCGTAAAAAGACCAACTCAACTCGCTTATCAGCCTTTTACTGCGTGCGTGTGTGTGTGTGTGTGTGTGTGTGTGTGTGTGTGTGTGTGTGTGTTCTCCAACCTCCTACTGTGTGTCCCTGGTGGTTCTGCACACACAGCCTTTTTACTGCAGTGCACTGTAGTGTTATGTAAATGAGAGACGATGCATGGCCTCTTCCTCTTCCTCTTCCTCTCTCGCACAAAACCCTTCACTGCTTTGTCTCAGACATCCACCCTCCACTAATATGTCGTGGTTTTTACCAGACACTGTTTCCGTAACGATAGCCCCGCCTCCTGCAGGACCACCCACGCTGTACTGTCCTTATGGCTCTTATTTCTGTATCATTTGCTTTTTATTTCGATGCGAACTTCGACACTCAAAGCAACCACCTGTCTACGCCATGCCACATTTACCTGCACGTTCGTAGACAATCAAAAGATTAAGTTAAGGGAATTCATCAGCACTTAATCTGCCACTTATATTCTAGATGAATTGTTTGGTCCACAAAATAGTAGTGGAAGAAGAACATCGTGAAAAGCGTTCATCAGTTTCTCGACGTCCAACATGACGTCAATCCTAAACCCAAAGATAGATTACAAAGCAAATAATCTCCATATTTGAGAGGTTTAAAAGGAACATTCTACTACTTTTGTATTAAAAAATAGCTCAATCTTAAGGGATTATCATCAATAATAATCCCTTAGTCAATTTAAAATGGCAGTTTGAATCCTTCATAATTTTAATGTAGTCCAATCACAAGAAGAAGTCGTTTTGAGCCATTTGCTTTACTCTAGAGCAGGGGTGTCAAACTGAAGGCCCGGGGGCCAAATCCGGCCCGTGACTTCATTTCATGCGGCCCCACAAGAGCCTGCAAAGAATATAATATGTTTACTATACATGCTACTTTACAGAAGCACGTTGCCCATAAACTACATGTCCCACAATGCATCTCAAGTTTGACTTTTCTTCTCAGAATCTGACTTTTTTTTCAAAATGTATTTTATTTTGACTTTTTTTCCAGAATTTGGCTTTTCTTTTAAAATCATTTTGTGACATTCTCACTGAAGAGACTTAAGTTATTACCTTATCCGATAATAATCCAATGCAGACGGCAATAATGTAATATAATACATTCTTTTAAATATATTAAATATTTATATATGTATTTTTCGTATGTATATAAAACCGGCCCTTTGAGTGCGACCATGATGCTGATGTGGCCCGAGATGAAATTGAGTTTGACGCCCCTGGCTTTTTGGGAATGGTGTGTACGCATGGATCCTAAATGTTAACCATGTAATGGAGAGACACGTAGGATTATGACAATTACAGGTTGGTTTTTTACTCAAAAGTTAAAACCTCAAATCTAATCCGAACCCATGAGTTGTCCTCGAAAGCACAACGTTTTTCTTTAGCTTGTCGAGGACTCAGATTAAGCGAGATACATATATAGATGCACATCTGCTCTGACGCGTACACCGTTCTTTCTGCAAGGCGAGGCATTTTTGGCTGGTAATACAAAGGAAACGAGGACAGCGCTTAAGAGAGTTGTTTCTTGGCATATACACAGACGGTGATAAACAGGTGAGGGCCTGGAATGGCGAGGTGAACGAGTACATGCAGTCCAGATGGAAAACTAGAGCTTGTGTGTCGCTGTGGGAAGCCGTCTAGGATTTAATGACTTCTGCAGACTCCAAAAACCGTCCAGTGCCCCTCAATCGTGTTTTTGTTTCTTAAGCAAATGATTGAGGACTTCAGGTATCTCGTGTGACTCTAAAAGTGTATTGATTGTGTACAAACGGTGTACGACGTGCTTTAGTTGAGAGGTAAGAGAGAAAAGCTGTGGAGAAATACAAAAGAAAATATGTGAAATCGGAGCCCAGACTTTTCTTAACATGTCCAAACAACAATTCCAGAAGTAGCGTCGGTCCTTTAGCCAAAAGCACACGCCGTCGTGCAAACTGAGGAACGCAAGGGGGGTGCGGTCATGGAGAACTACTCGAGGACTCTACAGACAGCCACACAACACTTCTGCGGAGGAAGAAGAAAGAACGTTAAAATGGCCGAGCAGTGTGTGGTTGCTGGCAGATTGACTCTGTGTCACAGCTGGGACGCAACGATGAAGAAGACCACAAGAGTTTCCATTCCTCGTTCTCCTTGTGCTTTTCTTCATCCTCTCCATGTCCTTAAATTCTTCCTCGTCTGTCTCCATTTTTGTTCCTCTTTTCATTTATATTCCGTGGACAAAAACGCAGACTAATTTCACCCGTGACTCAGAGCAGACGTCCTTTACATGATGTGAACGATCTAATCCCTCTTTGCCGTATACGGGAACACGCGTTCCAATCACAACAGCAGGCGTTCATTCCAGTCTTCACTTATTCTACGGGCTGAAAACACGTCTCATCAAAACCTAATAAAGCAATCCCCCCCCCCCCCCCCCGCCTCCTCCCTAATATGCTCTTATCCTGCAGCTAAAAAGCTTTTCTACTTCACCGCTCTGCTCTCATTCCTCTCCTGTGGCTCCCGGTGTGGATATTCTCACGACCGCATGCTGCGGATGTTTGTAATCGAGGAATATTGTGTGCTATGAGAGTGTCAAAAGGTAAGCGCTCACACATTGGACAAGATATCACTTTCAGGGCATTCGGGGAGACTTAGAGTCCGTGAGATGAAAGGCTTTCCAGTTCAACACACCTGTGTCGTGGCAAGATAGGGACGCAAGTGTGGAGGCTTTGCTTTTATTGACCGTGTGTGTGTGTGTGTGTGTGTGTGTGTGTGTGTGTGTGTGTGTGTGTGTGTGTGTGTGTGGAGGCCATGCCAGTGACCTGAATTAAACACGTCTTTCTGTCAGTCTGCTTATCGTCCTGCTGTC
>NW_027262051.1:15000-47061 GCF_902827115.2 Pseudochaenichthys georgianus | reverse complement strand
ACAAGAGCCAGGAGAGGAGGGAGGAGGAAACAAGAGCCAGGAGAGGAGGGAGGAGGAAACAAAAGCCAGGAGAGGAGGGAGGAGGAAACAAGAGCCAGGAGAGGAGGGAGGAGGAAACAAGAGCCAGGAGAGGAGGGAGGAGGAAACAAGAGCCAGGAGAGGAGGAGGAGGAGGAAACAAGAGCCAGGAGAGGAGGGAGGAGGAAACAAAAGCCAGGAGAGGAGGAGGAGGAGGAAACAAGAGCCAGGAGAGGAGGGAGGAGGAAACAAGAGCCAGGAGAGGAGGGAGGAGGAAACAAGAGCCAGGAGAGGAGGGAGGAGGAAACAAAAGCCAGGAGAGGAGGGAGGAGGAAACAAAAGCAGGAGAGGAGGGAGGAGGAAACAAGAGCCAGGAGAGGAGGGGAGGAGGAAACAAGAGCCAGGAGAGGAGGGAGGAGGAAACAAGAGCCAGGAGAGGAGGGAGGAGGAAACAAAAGCCAGGAGAGGAGGGAGGAGGAAACAAGAGCCAGGAGAGGAGGGAGGAGGAAACAAGAGCCAGGAGAGGAGGGAGGAGGAAACAAGAGCCAGGAGAGGAGGGAGGAGGAAACAAGAGCCAGGAGAGGAGGGAGGAGGAAACAAAAGCCAGGAGAGGAGGGAGGAGGAAACAAGAGCCAGGAGAGGAGGGAGGAGGAAACAAGAGCCAGGAGAGGAGGGAGGAGGAAACAAGAGCCAGGAGAGGAGGGAGGAGGAAACAAGAGCTAGGAGAGGAGGGAGGAGGAAACAAGAGCCAGGAGAGGAGGGAGGAGGAAACAAGAGCCAGGAGAGGAGGGAGGAGGAAACAAAAGCAGGAGAGGAGGGAGGAGGAAACAAAAGCCAGGAGAGGAGGGAGGAGGAAACAAGAGCCAGGAGAGGAGGGAGGAGGAAACAAAAGCCAGGAGAGGAGGGAGGAGGAAACAAAAGCAGGAGAGGAGGGAGGAGGAAACAAAAGCCAGGAGAGGAGGGAGGAGGAAACAAAAGCAGGAGAGGAGGGAGGAGGAAACAAAAGCCAGGAGAGGAGGGAGGAGGAAACAAGAGCCAGGAGAGGAGGGAGGAGGAAACACAGGACCTAAGAGGCTTCTCAATACTCAAATGTCCCCTCCTCGACTCCCCTCCTCGAGACTTAGTCCCGCCCCCAGGAGATGCGAGCGGAGGAGAGAGGAGGGGAACCGAGGAGAGAGGAGGGGAACCGAGGAGAGAGGAGGGGAGCCGAGGAGAGAGGAGGGGAGCCGAGGAGAGAGGAGGGGAAGCAGCAGACGTTTAAAGAAATGAGAACTCCTCTCCTCTGAGCGGTCATTTTAAAGCGACGTCCGTTCATTATGACGTGGCATCAGCTGCAACAGCTGGAGTGTTTTGTCATATTTTATAATCTCTGTTAGATCAGCTGAACTTTGTTCCCCCACATATTTACTACAAGTACATATGTGGGGGAACAAAGGTCAAAATTCATTGAGAGTGCGGTGTAATGAGACAATACCAGGCTACAGCTGCGGGGACACACACAAATATATTTATATAAATATATGCAATTTAAAGTATGAGAGCACTCTCATAATAACGTAACACAATCAGAGACTGGATATACCCCCCCCCTCTCTCTGGTCGCTGAAATGGGGAATTGAAATTACGGGCCAAAAGTTGTACAAGTATTAAAAGTAAGGACATCAAACCAACTGAGACCCGTCTGTCCGCCGCATCTACGCACTGTACCCCACACACACACACACACACACACACACACACACACACACACACACACACACACACACACACACACACACACACACACACACACACACACACACACACACACACACACACACACACACACACACACACACACACACACACACACACACACACAGCTCCTAAAGCATAATCAGGCTACAGCCGTTGTGTATTTTATTATTGAAGCACTAAATGGTTTTAGAAAAATATCGACTCTTTGTTTGATATCTACTAAACTAAAGCAAATAAAGAGAGTAGGCCTGTTCCACTGAGTGATATACATTCTACACACTGCTCTGCTTTCTGCAGGACCTCACAGCTGTTATCACTGCTCTCATCGCAGTTTCTAAAATAATATCCAGGGGATGCATGCAGAGCTGTCATTGGCTGAGATAAGTCCGGCCGTGCGTCACGCCTCCACCGTTCCCGGAAATGCATCCGCGGAGGAGCCGTGGAGGACCCATCAGTGTATCCTCGGTTAGAGCTCCTCGACGCTCGATCCTCGGTCCTCGGTGTGCATTTAGAGAAATGAGACGTCCTTCAAAATGGCGCGCTGAAATTCATTTCCGGGTCACTACCGGAGGACCAAGGAGTCGAGGAGTCGAGGAGGGGAAATTTGAGTATTGAGAAGCCTCTCTAGACTCACACAGGACTAATCAAGGAAACAAGAGACAGGTGAGGAGGGAGGAGAAAATACAAGGGCACCAGGTGAACACAATCGGGTAATCAGGGAGGAGGCGAGGCGAGGCTTTTTTAGCTTTTCTTTAAAAAAGAAAAGCTAAAAAAGAAAAATACATGGATAAAAGTTACAGTGCAGTTTAAGATGTAAATAGTTCAATTAACAGCAGCAGCAAAAAGAAAAGTCTTCTTGCTGGATTTGAAAGTAGTCAGAGTCGCAGCGGACCTGCAGGTTTCTGGGAGTCTGTTCCAGATGTTTGGAGCATAATAACTGAACGCTGCTTCTCCATGTTTAGTTCTGACTCTGGGGACAGAAAGCTGACCAGTCCCTGAAGACCTGAGAGATCTGTCTCTGGGGACAGGAAGCTGACCAGTCCCTGAAGACCTGAGAGATCTGTCTCTGGGGACAGGAAGCTGACCAGTCCCTGAAGACCTGAGAGACCTGTCTCTGGGGACAGAAAGCTGACCAGTCCCTGAAGACCTGAGAGACCTGTCTCTGGGGACAGAAAGCTGACCAGTCCCTGAAGACCTGAGAGATCTGTCTCTGGGGACAGGAAGCTGACCAGTCCCTGAAGACCTGAGAGATCTGTCTCTGGGGACAGGAAGCTGACCAGTCCCTGAAGACCTGAGAGATCTGTCTCTGGGGACAGGAAGCTGACCAGTCCCTGAAGACCTGAGAGACCTGTATCTGGGGACAGAAAGCTGACCAGTCCCTGAAGACCTGAGAGACCTGTCTCTGGGGACAGAAAGCTGACCAGTCCCTGAAGACCTGAGAGATCTGTCTCTGGGGACAGGAAGCTGACCAGTCCCTGAAGACCTGAGAGATCTGACTCTGGGGACAGGAAGCTGACCAGTCCCTGAAGACCTGAGAGATCTGTCTCTGGGGACAGGAAGCTGACCAGTCCCTGAAGACCTGAGAGATCTGTCTCTGGGGACAGGAAGCTGACCAGTCCCTGAAGACCTGAGAGACCTGTCTCTGGGGACAGGAAGCTGACCAGTCCCTGAAGACCTGAGAGACCTGTCTCTGGGGACAGAAAGCTGACCAGTCCCTGAAGACCTGAGAGATCTGACTCTGGGGACAGGAAGCTGACCAGTCCCTGAAGACCTGAGAGATCTGACTCTGGGGACAGGAAGCTGACCAGTCCCTGAAGACCTGAGAGATCTGTCTCTGGGGACAGGAAGCTGACCAGTCCCTGAAGACCTGAGAGATCTGACTCTGGGGACAGGAAGCTGACCAGTCCCTGAAGACCTGAGAGATCTGTCTCTGGGGACAGGAAGCTGACCAGTCCCTGAAGAACTGAGAGATCTGTCTCTGGGGACAGGAAGCTGACCAGTCCCTGAAGACCTGAGAGATCTGGATGGTTCATCATTTAGCAGGAGGTCAGAAATGTATTCTGGGCCTAAACCATTCAGTGCTTTATAAACCAGCAGCAGTATTTAGAAATCTATTCTTTGACACACAGGAAGCCAGTGTGAAGACTTCAGAGCAGGAAGCCAGTGTGAAGACTTCAGAACAGGAAGCCAGTGTGAAGACTTCAGAACAGGAAGCCAGTGTAAAGACTTCAGAACAGGAAGCCAGTGTGAAGACTTCAGAACAGGAAGCCAGTGTGAAGACTTCAGAACAGGAAGCCAGTGTGAAGACTTCAGAGCAGGAGTGATGTGATCCACTTCCTTAGTGTCAGTGAGGACTCGAGCAGCGGCGTTCTGAATCAGCTGCAGCTTCCTAATAGATGTTTTAGTGAGACCTGTGAAGACACCTTTGCAGTAGTCCAGTCTACTGAAGATAAAGGCATGGACACGTGTCTCCAGATCCTGCTGTGACATTAGTCTTTTAATCCTAGATATGTTCTTTAGGTGATAGCAGGCTGATTTAGTAACTGCTTTAATGTGACTGTTGAAACTCAGGTCAGAGTCCATGACTACACCTAGATCTCTGGCTCTCTCTGTTGGTTTGAACATTGCAGACTGAAGCTCAGCGCTAACTTTTATACGTTCTGACTTGGCTCCAAAAACCATTACCTCAGTTTTATCTTTGTTTAATTGGAGAAAGTTCTGACACATCCAGTCATTGGTTTGTCCAATGCACTTACTCAGTGTTTGAATTGGAGCATGGAGTGTGTGTCATCTGCATAGCTATGGTAACTTATGTTGTTGTTCTTCATTATCTGAGCCAGTGGTAGCATGTAGACGTTAAAGAGAAGAGGCCCCAAGATGGAGCCTTGAGGAACCCCACATGTCATATTTGTCAACTCAGATGTGTCTTTACCGATAGAAACAAAGTTGTTTCTGTCCTTTAAGTAGGATTCAAACCAATGTAGAACTGTTTCCGAAAGTCCCACCCAGTGTTCCAGTCGGTCCAGTAATATGCTGTGGTCAACATTGTCAAACGCAGCACTGAGATCTAATAATACTAACACTGAAGTTCTGCCACTGTCTGTGTTTAAGTGGATGTCATTGAAGACCTTTACAAGAGCAGTCTCAGTGCTGTGGTTTGGACGAAAGCCTGACTGGAACACATCGAAACAGTTATTTAAATACAAGAAATTACTCAACTGTTGAAAGACTACTTGTTCAATGATCTTACCTAGAAATGGGAGGTTTGATATGGGCCTGTAATTGTTCATTACTGAAGCATCGAGATTATTCTTTTTTAAGAGCGGTTTAATGACTGCAGTTTTCAGGGCCTGTGGAAAAATACCTGAGTGAAGAGATTTGTTTACTATATGAAGTAGATCTGAGGCCATGCAACGAAAAACATCTTTGAACAATCCTGTTGGAATAATATCAAGGCAGCAGGAGGAGGGCTTCAGAAGTTGAATAATGTCCTCTAGGTTTTTATCATTAATCTGATGGAACTGTGTCATGGTGTTTGAATTGATGTTAAGTGGACACAGAGACACATGTGCTGTTCCTGATGCAGAGGCACTGACTGCTTGTCTGATTCTATGAATGTTGTCAGTGAAGAAGGCAAAGTCATTGCACGCCCTGGTGGATAGAAGCTCAGAGGCTCCTGACACTGGGGGGTTAGTTAGTCTGTCGACGGTAGCAAACAAGGCACGTGCATTGTTTTTGTTTTTGGTAATGATGTCAGAGAAGAACGATTGTCGTGCGTTTTTAAATTCCAAATGATAAAGGCCAAGTCTCTCTTTATAGATTTCAAAGTGAACCTGGAGATTTGTTTTTCGCCACCTGCGTTCAGCCTTTCGACATTCTCTTTTTTCTGCTCTCACGGTCATGGCCTTTCTCCATGGAGATATGTTCTTCCCAGTCACTTCCTTTCCCTTAGTTGGAGCAATGGCATCTATAACATTTTTAATTTTTGAATTAAAATGATCTACTAGCTCGTTTACTGAGGTGTTAGCAGGGGCAAGTGTGGTAGAACAATTCTGAGTAAACATTTCCGACAGACAGGAAACCAAGGACAGATCTAAACAAGACAAACACAACGCAGACAGAGCGTGACAGTAATAACAACAACAACAATTCTTACAATATGTGTAGTAAAGTGTCAAATAAAACTATACAATAAAAACAGTGCAAAATATAACAAAGTGAACAAGTTGCACCGGCTCACAACATGCGGTCCCTTAAGGTGCATCCCCTCTCTTCCCCAGACCCTCTTTGCTCCAGCACAGCCTCCAGGCCTCAGAGGACTGGCTCTCGGACTCTTTACAGTACCAAAGTACTGTAAGTGGGCCGGTGGCTTCCTGTCTTTGTTGCACTTTTTGCAAAGGATGGCGTCTGTCTTTGTGACATACTTTCCTTTGCCTGATCCCGATGGCTCCCTCTCCTCTCCTCTTTCCCTGTTCTGCTGCGTGGTGTACGGCACGTCACTCTGACCGGATGTTAGCGCCTGAGCAGCTGATGGCATGTTGAGAAGCATCATCTGAGAGCTTCCAGGCACAACCTGTGAGGGTCCAGGCTCTTGAGGAAGCTGCACAGATGCTACCATCATGTATGGTGTGGAGAAGGGTGGAGTCGGTGCCAGGAAGGGAAGAGCATAGCATGGAGGTGGTGGGGGACCTGTGAGATGGCCACTGGCTGGGATCTGTTCTGTGGAGGTGGGGGGGGACCCGTGAGATGGCCACTGGTTGGGATCTGTTCTGTGGAGGTGGTGGGGGACCTGTGAGATGGCCACTGGCTGGGATCTCTTCTGTGGAGGTGGTGGGGGACCTGTGAGATGGCCACTGGCTGGGATCTCTTCTGTGGAGGTGGTGGGGGACCCGTGAGATGGCCACTGGCTGGGATCTCTTCTGTGGAGGTGGTGGGGGACCCGTGAGATGGCCACTGGCTGGGATCTGTTCTGTGGAGGTGGTGGGGGACCTGTGAGACGGCCACTGGCTGGGATCTCTTCTGTGGAGGTGGTGGGGGACCCGTGAGATGGCCACTGGCTGGGATCTCTTCTGTGGAGGTGGTGGGGGACCCGTGAGATGGCCACTGGTTGGGATCTGTTCTGTGGAGATGGTGGGGGACCTGTGAGATGGCCACTGGCTGGGATCTGTTCTGTGGAGGTGGGGGGGGGACCCGTGAGATGGCCACTGGTTGGGATCTGTTCTGTGGAGGTGGTGGGGGACCTGTGAGATGGCCACTGGCTGGGATCTCTTCTGTGGAGGTGGTGGGGGACCTGTGAGATGGCCACTGGCTGGGATCTCTTCTGTGGAGGTGGTGGGGGACCCGTGAGATGGCCACTGGCTGGGATCTGTTCTGTGGAGGTGGTGGGGGACCCGTGAGACGGCCACTGGCTGGGATCTCTTCTGTGGAGGTGGTGGGGGACCCGTGAGATGGCCACTGGCTGGGATCTCTTCTGTGGAGGTGGTGGGGGACCCGTGAGATGGCCACTGGTTGGGATCTGTTCTGTGGAGATGGTGGGGGACCTGTGAGATGGCCACTGGCTGGGATCTGTTCTGTGGAGGTGGTGGGGGACCTGTGAGACGGCCACTGGCTGGGATCTGTTCTGTGGAGGTGGGGGGGGACCTGTGAGATGGCCACTGGTTGGGATCTGTTCTGTGGAGGTGGTGGGGGACCTGTGAGATGGCCACTGGCTGGGATCTGTTCTGTGGAGGTGGGGGGGGACCTGTGAGATGGCCACTGGTTGGGATCTGTTCTGTGGAGGTGGTGGGGGACCTGTGAGATGGCCACTGGCTGGGATCTGTTCTGTGGAGGTGGTGGGGGACCTGTGAAATGGCCACTGGCTGGGATCTGTTCTGTGGAGGTGGTGGGGGACCTGTGAAATGGCCACTGGCTGGGATCTGTTCTGTGGAGGTGGTGGGGGACCTGTGAGATGGCCACTGGTTGGGATCTGTTCTGTGGAGGTGGGGGGGGGACCTGTGAGACGGCCACTGGTTGGGATCTGTTCTGTGGAGGTGGTGGGGGCCCTGTGAGATGGCCACTGGTTGGAATCTGTTCTGTGGAGGTGGTGGGGGACCCGTGAGATGGCCACTGGCTGGGATCTCTTCTGTGGAGGTGGTGGGGGACCCGTGAGATGGCCACTGGCTGGGATCTCTTCTGTGGAGGTGGTGGGGGACCCGTGAGATGGCCACTGGTTGGGATCTGTTCTGTGGAGATGGTGGGGGACCTGTGAGATGGCCACTGGCTGGGATCTGTTCTGTGGAGGTGGGGGGGGACCCGTGAGATGGCCACTGGTTGGGATCTGTTCTGTGGAGGTGGTGGGGGACCTGTGAGATGGCCACTGGCTGGGATCTCTTCTGTGGAGGTGGTGGGGGACCTGTGAGATGGCCACTGGCTGGGATCTCTTCTGTGGAGGTGGTGGGGGACCCGTGAGATGGCCACTGGCTGGGATCTGTTCTGTGGAGGTGGTGGGGGACCCGTGAGACGGCCACTGGCTGGGATCTCTTCTGTGGAGGTGGTGGGGGACCCGTGAGATGGCCACTGGCTGGGATCTCTTCTGTGGAGGTGGTGGGGGACCCGTGAGATGGCCACTGGTTGGGATCTGTTCTGTGGAGATGGTGGGGGACCTGTGAGATGGCCACTGGCTGGGATCTGTTCTGTGGAGGTGGTGGGGGACCTGTGAGACGGCCACTGGCTGGGATCTGTTCTGTGGAGGTGGGGGGGGACCTGTGAGATGGCCACTGGTTGGGATCTGTTCTGTGGAGGTGGTGGGGGACCTGTGAGATGGCCACTGGCTGGGATCTGTTCTGTGGAGGTGGGGGGGGGACCTGTGAGATGGCCACTGGTTGGGATCTGTTCTGTGGAGGTGGTGGGGGACCTGTGAGATGGCCACTGGCTGGGATCTGTTCTGTGGAGGTGGTGGGGGACCTGTGAAATGGCCACTGGCTGGGATCTGTTCTGTGGAGGTGGTGGGGGACCTGTGAAATGGCCACTGGCTGGGATCTGTTCTGTGGAGGTGGTGGGGGACCTGTGAGATGGCCACTGGTTGGGATCTGTTCTGTGGAGGTGGGGGGGGGGACCTGTGAGACGGCCACTGGTTGGGATCTGTTCTGTGGAGGTGGTGGGGGCCCTGTGAGATGGCCACTGGTTGGAATCTGTTCTGTGGAGGTGGTGGGGGACCTGTGAGATGGCCACTGGTTGGGATCTGTTCTGTGGAGGTGGTGGGGGACCTGTGAGATGGCCACTGGTTGGGATCTGTTCTGTGGAGGTGGTGGGGGACCTGTGAGATGGCCACCGGTTGGGATCTGTTCTGTGGAGGTGGTGGGGGACCCGTGAGATGGCCACTGGTTGGGATCTGTTCTGTGGAGGTGGTGGGGGACCCGTGAGATGGCCACTGGCTGGGATCTCTTCTGTGGAGGTGGTGGGGGACCTGTGAGATGGCCACTGGTTGGGATCTTTTCTGTGGAGGTGGTGGGGGACCCGTGAGATGGCCACTGGTTGGGATCTGTTCTGTGGAGGTGGTGGGGGACCCGTGAGATGGCCACTGGCTGGGATCTCTTCTGTGGAGGTGGTGGGGGACCCGTGAGATGGCCACTGGCTGGGATCTCTTCTGTGGAGGTGGTGGGGGCCCTGTGAGATGGCCACTGGTTGGGATCTGTTCTGTGGAGATGGTGGGGGACCTGTGAGATGGCCACTGGTTGGGATCTGTTCTATGGAGGTGGTGGGGGACCTGTGAGATGGCCACTGGTTGGGATCTGTTCTGTGGAGGTGGTGGGGGACCTGTGAGATGGCCACTGGCTGGGATCTCTTCTGTGGAGGTGGTGGGGGACCTGTGAGATGGCCACTGGTTGGGATCTGTTCTGTGGAGGTGGTGGGGGACCTGTGAGATGGCCACTGGCTGGGATCTCTTCTGTGGAGGTGGTGGGGGACCTGTGAGATGGCCACTGGCTGGGATCTCTTCTGTGGAGGTGGTGGGGGACCTGTGAGATGGCCACTGGCTGGGATCTCTTCTGTGGAGGTGGTGGGGGACCTGTGAGATGGCCACTGGTTGGGATCTGTTCTGTGGAGGTGGTGGGGGACCCGTGAGATGGCCACTGGCTGGGATCTCTTCTGTGGAGGTGGTGGGGGACCTGTGAGATGGCCACTGGCTAGGATCTGTTATGTGGAGGTGGTGGGGGACCTGTGAGATGGCCACTGGTTGGGATCTGTTCTGTGGAGGTGGTGGGGGACCCGTGAGATGGCCACTGGCTGGGATCTCTTCTGTGGAGGTGGTGGGGGACCTGTGAGATGGCCACTGGTTGGGATCTGTTCTGTGGAGGTGGTGGGGGACCCGTGAGATGGCCACTGGCTGGGATCTCTTCTGTGGAGGTGGTGGGGGACCCGTGAGATGGCCACTGGTTGGGATCTGTTCTGTGGAGGTAGTGGGGGACCCGTGAGATGGCCACTGGTTGGGATCTGTTCTGTGGAGGTGGTGGGGGACCCGTGAGATGGCCACTGGCTGGGATCTCTTCTGTGGAGGTGGTGGGGGACCCGTGAGATGACCACTGGCTGGGATCTCTTCTGTGGAGGTGGTGGGGGCCCTGTGAGATGGCCACTGGTTGGGATCTGTTCTGTGGAGATGGTGGGGGACCTGTGAGATGGCCACTGGTTGGGATCTGTTCTATGGAGGTGGTGGGGGACCTGTGAGATGGCCACTGGTTGGGATCTGTTCTGTGGAGGTGGTGGGGGACCTGTGAGATGGCCACTGGTTGGGATCTGTTATGTGGAGGTGGTGGGGGACCTGTGAGATGGCCACTGGTTGGGATCTCTTCTGTGGAGGTGGTGGGGGACCCGTAAGATGGCCACTGGCTGGGATCTGTTCTGTGGAGGTGGTGGGGGACCCGTGAGATGGCCACTGGTTGGGATCTGTTCTTTGGAGGTGGTGGGGGACCCGTGAGATGGCCACTGGCTGGGATCTCTTCTGTGGAGGTGGTGGGGGACCTGTGAGATGGCCACTGGCTGGGATCTCTTCTGTGGAGGTGGTGGGGGACCTGTGAGATGGCCACTGGTTGGGATCTGTTCTGTGGAGGTGGTGGGGGACCCGTGAGATGGCCACTGGCTGGGATCTGTTCTGTGGAGGTGGTGGGGGACCTGTGAGATGGCCACTGGCTGGGATCTCTTCTGTGGAGGTGGTGGGGGACCTGTGAGATGGCCACTGGTTGGGATCTGTTCTGTGGAGGTGGTGGGGGACCCGTGAGATGGCCACTGCTGGGATCTCTTCTGTGGAGGTGGTGGGGGACCTGTGAGATGGCCACTGGCTGGGATCTGTTATGTGGAGGTGGTGGGGGACCTGTGAGATGGCCACTGGTTGGGATCTGTTCTGTGGAGGTGGTGGGGGACCCGTGAGATGGCCACTGGCTGGGATCTCTTCTGTGGAGGTGGTGGGGGACCTGTGAGATGGCCACTGGTTGGGATCTGTTCTGGAGCTTTGCCTCACCAGCAGTGTTTGGTGGCAAAACAAAGGCGCGAGGCTCAGCCAGACTGCCAGGAAACAGAGATGTCCCTTTCTGCTTTGCCACAGGAAGCTGCTCAGGTCCTGCCATGGGAGCGTCAAGAGCGGGGTACCCTGCTTCAGGACCTGCTCTCCCTGAGACCTGCAGCGCCTGCTGAGCCTGCGGAAACATGAAACAATCAATATTAGGAGGCGTGTGGTGCAGTGGGTTGAGCCTTGGTGTTGGGTTCAGGGAGTCACAGGTTCAAACCCCACTGCAGTCAGCATGTCGTTGTGTCCCTGAGACTCTTCCCCCCAAAGTGCTCCTGTGGGGATCGTCCTCAGTGTTCAGTGTGTGAGTCGCTTTGGATAAAAGCGTCTAACGAGTGACATGTGATGTGATGTGATGTATTAATGAACAAAGGGGAATATTTGTAATAAAAAGAGTTGGGATTATTTTGAACAGTAAATTCTTTTATTGGGTAAGTATTACAGAGTAAGTATACATGTCTTGCAGTATATGCAGTATTCTTATTTACTCACCATTGTGTGACAGGTGCAGCATTGACTTCTGGGAGCTGGATGGTGGTCTCCGGCATCACCTGGGGTGGAAAGCTGCTCTTCTTCTTGGCGGGGCCTCCCTTCCCACAGGGGCCAGTTTGTGCGTAGAACCTCTTGACCTGTGTTGCTTCTAAAGCGTCCGTCGAGTTGAGAATACCGTCCCGTTTTCAAAAGCGTGGTTCCATCTAGAGAATAAGAAAATAGTCATATTTTTAAAAAAAACTGAGAAATATGTAATTTATAGTAAATATTTAATAAAGCATCTGTAAAAGATTACATATTGATTCAAAGAAAAACTGATGACAACATACCATACAAGTGAAAGATGAATAAAAACAAGTGCAGATTCTCAGAGGAAGGTCAGATGTCTTCTCCTTTACCTGCACCTCTCAAGGATTTCCTCAACATGCTTGCTGAGGATGCTCAGATGGTATTCATGAAGGCCTGGGCGTACACACCTCAGTGTGATATTGGAAAGTGAATGGGACTTAATGTCACTTACAAAACTACATTCTACTCACAGACATGTTGCGTTACTTGTGTCAGGGGATTGCATTGTGTGATGGCAATTCCCTGTCCTATATATGTTTGCCATTACGTCACAGAAGGGCTGAAGAGTGACGCACACAGATGACTTTCCGCTCCGTTGTTGCAGTTTATAATGAGGTTTATTCAGCTTTACACCCAGGGTTAATTGTACAGTCTAGTTGTTGTGATGAGCGTCTGCCGGGCTGCCGGATCGGTCTGCTCTCCCCCTCTGTGTCCCTCCTCTCCTGTCGCCTATGACCTCTTCATATACACCCGGTGCAGCTAAAGCCCGCCACCAAGTGTTCAAAAATAATATTGCACTATACGTATAACTTAAATAAACTGACACACCAACAACACCCATACAATGGCTCCTACACGCCGGCCCCTACTTGGCTTTAGTATGAAAACAAAACAATTACAATAAATAATAAAACATTAAAACGGTGTGTTGGTATGTAACTCTTAAAGTATTTTCACTTTCCTTTCTTCTCCCTTATTTGAAGGGTCATCAGTCTTTGCTGTCCTTTATTTCTTCGGCCTTGTCGGGCACGTTGGTCCACTTGATCTTGTTCTCCATTTCCTTGGCCTTGTCCTTTTCCTGCGCCGTCTCCACCTTGTTGAAGGTGAGGGCCGTCACACCTCCTTTGTTAGCAGCGGGGGCTCAGGTTCTTTCTCGATCTCCACTGGCGCTTCTCGGCTATTCTCTTCAGCCACTTTCTTCTTCAGGATAAACTCTTTGCTCCTCCTCTTGCGCTGCGTTCTATCTTTCGCTTTGCCAGCACGGCCTCAGAGAGTGCGTTCTTCGGGGTTCCCTGTCCTCTCGTGCGTTTCAGGCTTTGGATACGCTGTTCAGCGATGCATCGGTTATTTGGCATGCTGTGATTTTCTTGTCTAAATGGTAAGTCGAGGCAGTAGTGTCCATCTGACATTGTTGCAGAGTGATTCATCATGTTCAGGAGCTGTTTGTCTTCTCTGGACACTTCCTGTTTCCTTGCTTGTTTCTTCATTGAAGTCATGATTGTATTGTGTGACCAGGTGTCCCTGTACCGAGGCGTACAATGGATGTCCGATTGACAGCAGGGTGGCCTTTAGCATCTCTGCTGCCGTTGCTTCCTTGTAGGCGACCATAGAAGACCCACCCCAGTGGGGTCCTTACAGCGTAGGGTCCTTCTCCCTGGCTGTTGATCAGCTCCCAAGGTTCCAGTACCTTAGGAGCCTTTGTCCCAATGAGTAGGTCAATGCCAGAAGCAATGTCAGTCATTGTGATGTCCTTTAAGGAAGGCCATTTTTCCAGATCTTCTTGTAGAGGAATGTTCTGCTTGGAAACAGGCATGGTCTTATGTGTGAAGACATCGGATAGTTGCAGGAAATTGTTTTCGTCCAGACTCGATATTTCCAAACCTGAGATATGATGACTAGACACCATTTGTTCATGATTCATTGTCTTTAGGAGAAAGTTAGTCCTTTGTCCCGTAAGGTTTAGCCGCCTCGTTACACTTTCTGTGCAAAAGGTAGATGAACGTCCATGGTCCAGAAAGGCGTAAGTTTGTAACGCGTTGTCCCCTTTGTGGCTCTTTACTGGCACAATGGAGAAGATGGAGTTCTCATCACCGGCCCCAATGTGCCCACACGGATGAGGTGAGGTGACGCTATTACTTTCCATTCTGTTCTGTGTGTTCTGCTTCCTCTCTTTTGGCTTTCTGTTCAATGTGGAGTCTTTCAGGAAGACTTTCATTGCACACATAACACGTCATGCTGATGTCCAGGTGTATATCAGTATGTAGTGTCTCTACTTTAAAGAGTCCTCTCCTGCTGATGATCAGGTGTATATCAGTATGTAGTGTCTCTACTTTAAAGAGTCCTCTCCTGCTGATGTTCAGGTGTATATCAGTATGTAGTGTCTCTACTTTAAAGAGTCCTCTCCTGCTGATGTTCAGGTGTATATCAGTATGTAGTGTCTCTACTTTAAAGAGTCCTCTCCTGCTGATGTTCAGGTGTATATCAGTATGTAGTGTCTCTACTTTAAAGAGTCCTCTCCTGCTGATGTTCAGGTGTATATCAGTATGTAGTGTCTCTACTTTAAAGAGTCCTCTCCTGCTGATGTTCAGGTGTATATCAGTATGTAGTGTCTCTACTTTAAAGAGTCCTCTCCTGCTGATGATCAGGTGTATATCAGTATGTAGTGTCTCTACTTTAAAGAGTCCTCTCCAGCTGATGTTCAGGTGTATATCAGTAGTGTAGTGTCTCTACTTTAAAGAGTCCTCTCCTGCTGATGTTCAGGTGTATATCAGTATGTAGTGTCTCTACTTTAAAGAGTCCTCTCCTGCTGATGTTCAGGTGTATATCAGTATGTAGTGTCTCTACTTTAAAGAGTCCTCTCCTGCTGATGTTCAGGTGTATATCAGTATGTAGTGTCTCTACTTTAAAGAGTCCTCTCCTGCTGATGTTCAGGTGTATATCAGTATGTAGTGTCTCTACTTTAAAGAGTCCTCTCCTGCTGATGTTCAGGTGTATATCAGTATGTAGTGTCTCTACTTTAAAGAGTCCTCTCCTGCTGATGTTCAGGTGTATATCAGTATGTAGTGTCTCTACTTTAAAGAGTCCTCTCCTGCTGATGTTCAGGTGTATATCAGTATGTAGTGTCTCTACTTTAAAGAGTCCTCTCCTGCTGATGTTCAGGTGTATATCAGTATGTAGTGTCTCTACTTTAAAGAGTCCTCTCCTGCTGATGTTCAGGTGTATATCAGTATGTAGTGTCTCTACTTTAAAGAGTCCTCTCCTGCTGATGTTCAGGTGTATATCAGTATGTAGTGTCTCTACTTTAAAGAGTCCTCTCCTGCTGATGTTCAGGTGTATATCAGTATGTAGTGTCTCTACTTTAAAGAGTCCTCTCCTGCTGATGTTCAGGTGTATATCAGTATGTAGTGTCTCTACTTTAAAGAGTCCTCTCCTGCTGATGTTCAGGTGTATATCAGTATGTAGTGTCTCTACTTTAAAGAGTCCTCTCCTGCTGATGTTCAGGTGTATATCAGTATGTAGTGTCTCTACTTTAAAGAGTCCTCTCCTGCTGATGTTCAGGTGTATATCAGTATGTAGTGTCTCTACTTTAAAGAGTCCTCTCCTGCTGATGTTCAGGTGTATATCAGTATGTAGTGTCTCTACTTTAAAGAGTCCTCTCCTGCTGATGTTCAGGTGTATATCAGTATGTAGTGTCTCTACTTTAAAGAGTCCTCTCCTGCTGATGTTCAGGTGTATATCAGTATGTAGTGTCTCTACTTTAAAGAGTCCTCTCCTGCTGATGTTCAGGTGTATATCAGTATGTAGTGTCTCTACTTTAAAGAGTCCTCTCCTGCTGATGTTCAGGTGTATATCAGTATGTAGTGTCTCTACTTTAAAGAGTCCTCTCCTGCTGATGTTCAGGTGTATATCAGTATGTAGTGTCTCTACTTTAAAGAGTCCTCTCCTGCTGATGTTCAGGTGTATATCAGTATGTAGTGTCTCTACTTTAAAGAGTCCTCTCCTGCTGATGTTCAGGTGTATATCAGTATGTAGTGTCTCTACTTTAAAGAGTCCTCTCCTGCTGATGTTCAGGTGTATATCAGTATGTAGTGTCTCTACTTTAAAGAGTCCTCTCCTGCTGATGTTCAGGTGTATATCAGTATGTAGTGTCTCTACTTTAAAGAGTCCTCTCCTGCTGATGTTCAGGTGTATATCAGTATGTAGTGTCTCTACTTTAAAGAGTCCTCTCCTGCTGATGTTCAGGTGTATATCAGTATGTAGTGTCTCTACTTTAAAGAGTCCTCTCCTGCTGATGTTCAGGTGTATATCAGTATGTAGTGTCTCTACTTTAAAGAGTCCTCTCCTGCTGATGTTCAGGTGTATATCAGTATGTAGTGTCTCTACTTTAAAGAGTCCTCTCCTGCTGATGATCAGGTGTATATCAGTATGTAGTGTCTCTACTTTAAAGAGTCCTCTCCTGCTGATGTTCAGGTGTATATCAGTATGTAGTGTCTCTACTTTAAAGAGTCCTCTCCAGCTGATGTTCAGGTGTATATCAGTGTGTAGTGTCTCTACTTTAAAGAGTCCTCTCCTGCTGATGTTCAGGTGTATATCAGTATGTAGTGTCTCTACTTTAAAGAGTCCTCTCCTGCTGATGTTCAGGTGTATATCAGTATGTAGTGTCTCTACTTTAAAGAGTCCTCTCCTGCTGATGTTCAGGTGTATATCAGTATGTAGTGTCTCTACTTTAAAGAGTCCTCTCCTGCTGATGATCAGGTGTATATCAGTATGTAGTGTCTCTACTTTAAAGAGTCCTCTCCTGCTGATGTTCAGGTGTATATCAGTATGTAGTGTCTCTACTTTAAAGAGTCCTCTCCAGCTGATGTTCAGGTGTATATCAGTATGTAGTGTCTCTACTTTAAAGAGTGCTCTCCTGCTGATGTTCAGGTGGATATCAGTATGTAGTGTCTCTACTTTAAAGAGTCCTCTCCTGCTGATGATCAGGTGTATATCAGTATGTAGTGTCTCTACTTTAAAGAGTCCTCTCCTGCTGATGTTCAGGTGTATATCAGTATGTAGTGTCTCTACTTTAAAGAGTCCTCTCCATGCTGATGTTCAGGTGTATATCAGTATGTAGTGTCTCTACTTTAAAGAGTCCTCTCCTGCTGATGTTCAGGTGTATATCAGTATGTAGTGTCTCTACTTTAAAGAGTCCTCTCCTGCTGATGTTCAGGTGTATATCAGTATGTAGTGTCTCTACTTTAAAGAGTCCTCTCCTGCTGATGTTCAGGTGTATATCAGTATGTAGTGTCTCTACTTTAAAGAGTCCTCTCCTGCTGATGATCAGGTGTATATCAGTATGTAGTGTCTCTACTTTAAAGAGTCCTCTCCTGCTGATGTTCAGGTGTATATCAGTATGTAGTGTCTCTACTTTAAAGAGTCCTCTCCAGCTGATGTTCAGGTGTATATCAGTATGTAGTGTCTCTACTTTAAAGAGTCCTCTCCTGCTGATGTTCAGGTGTATATCAGTATGTAGTGTCTCTACTTTAAAGAGTCCTCTCCTGCTGATGTTCAGGTGTATATCAGTATGTAGTGTCTCTACTTTAAAGAGTCCTCTCCTGCTGATGTTCAGGTGTATATCAGTATGTAGTGTCTCTACTTTAAAGAGTCCTCTCCTGCTGATGATCAGGTGTATATCAGTATGTAGTGTCTCTACTTTAAAGAGTCCTCTCCTGCTGATGTTCAGGTGTATATCAGTATGTAGTGTCTCTACTTTAAAGAGTCCTCTCCAGCTGATGTTCAGGTGTATATCAGTATGTAGTGTCTCTACTTTAAAGAGTGCTCTCCTGCTGATGTTCAGGTGGATATCAGTATGTAGTGTCTCTACTTTAAAGAGTCCTCTCCTGCTGATGATCAGGTGTATATCAGTATGTAGTGTCTCTACTTTAAAGAGTCCTCTCCTGCTGATGTTCAGGTGTATATCAGTATGTAGTGTCTCTACTTTAAAGAGTCCTCTCCAGCTGATGTTCAGGTGTATATCAGTGTGTAGTGTCTCTACTTTAAAGAGTCCTCTCCTGCTGATGTTCAGGTGTATATCAGTATGTAGTGTCTCTACTTTAAAGAGTCCTCTCCTGCTGATGTTCAGGTGTATATCAGTATGTAGTGTCTCTACTTTAAAGAGTCCTCTCCTGCTGATGTTCAGGTGTATATCAGTATGTAGTGTCTCTACTTTAAAGAGTCCTCTCCTGCTGATGATCAGGTGTATATCAGTATGTAGTGTCTCTACTTTAAAGAGTCCTCTCCTGCTGATGTTCAGGTGTATATCAGTATGTAGTGTCTCTACTTTAAAGAGTCCTCTCCAGCTGATGTTCAGGTGTATATCAGTATGTAGTGTCTCTACTTTAAAGAGTGCTCTCCTGCTGATGTTCAGGTGGATATCAGTATGTAGTGTCTCTACTTTAAAGAGTCCTCTCCTGCTGATGTTCAGGTGTACATCAGTATGTAGTGTCTCTACTTTAAAGAGTCCTCTCCTGCTGATGTTCAGGTGTATGTCAGTGTGTAGTGTCTCTACTTTAAAGAGTCCTCTCCTGCTGATGCTCAGGTGTATATCAGTATGTAGTGTCTCTACTTTAAAGAGTCCTCTCCTGCTGATGTCCAGGTGTATATCAGTATGTAGTGTCTCTACTTTAAAGAGTCCTCTCCTGTTGATGTTCAGGTGTATATCAGTATGTAGTGTCTCTACTTTAAAGAGTCCTCTCCTGCTGATGTTCAGGTGTATATCAGTATGTAGTTTCTCTACTTTAAAGAGTCGTCCTGCTGATGTTCAGGTGTATATCAGTATGTAGTGTCTCTACTTTAAAGAGTCCTCTCCTGCTGATGTTCAGGTGTATATCAGTATGTAATGTCTCTACTTTAAAGAGTCCTCTCCTGCTGATGTTCAGGTGTATATCAGTATGTAGTGTCTCTACTTTAAAGAGTCCTCTCCTGCTGATGTTCAGGTGTATATCAGTATGTAGTGTCTCTACTTTAAAGAGTCCTCTCCTGCTGATGTTCAGGTGTATATCAGTATGTAGTGTCTCTACTTTAAAGAGTCCTCCTGCTGATGTTCAGGTGTATATCAGTATGTAGTGTCTCTACTTTAAAGAGTCCTCTCCTGCTGATGTTCAGGTGTATATCAGTATGTAGTGTCTCTACTTTAAAGAGTCCTCTCCTGCTGATGTTCAGGTGTATATCAGTATGTAGTGTCTCTACTTTAAAGAGTCCTCTCCAGCTGATGTTCAGGTGTATATCAGTATGTAGTGTCTCTACTTTAAAGAGTGCTCTCCTGCTGATGTTCAGGTGGATATCAGTATGTAGTGTCTCTACTTTAAAGAGTCCTCTCCTGGTGGTGTTCAGGTGTATATCAGTATGTAGTGTCTCTACTTTAAAGAGTCCTCTCCTGCTGATGATCAGGTGTATATCAGTATGTAGTGTCTCTACTTTAAAGAGTCCTCTCCTGCTGATGTTCAGGTGTATATCAGTATGTAGTGTCTCTACTTTAAAGAGTCCTCTCCTGCTGATGTTCAGGTGTATATCAGTATGCAGTGTCTCTACTTTAAAGAGTCCTCTCCTGCTGATGTTCAGGTGTATCAGTATGTAGTGTCTCTACTTTAAAGAGTCCTCTCCTGCAATGTTCAGGTGTATATCAGTATGTAGTGTCTCTTCTTTAAAGAGTCCTCTCCTGCTGATGTTCAGGTGTATATCAGTATGTAGTGTCTCTACTTTAAAGAGTCCTCTCCTGCTGATGTTCAGGTGTATATCAGTGTGTAGTGTCTCTACTTTAAAGAGTCCTCTCCTGCTGATGTTCAGGTGTATATCAGTGTGTAGTGTCTCTACTTTAAAGAGTCCTCTCCTGCTGATGTTCAGGTGTATATCAGTATGTAGTGTCTCTACTTTAAAGAGTCCTCTCCTGCTGATGTCCAGGTGTATATCAGTACGTAGTTTCTCTACTTTAAAGAGTCCTCTCCTGCTGATGTTCAGGTGTATATCAGTATGTAGTGTCTCTACTTTAAAGAGTCCTCTCCTGCTGATGTTCAGGTGTATATCAGTACGTAGTTTCTCTACTTTAAAGAGTCCTCTCCTGCTGATGTTCAGGTGTATATCAGTATGTAGTGTCTCTACTTTAAAGAGTCCTCTCCTGCTGATGTTCAGGTGTATATCAGTATGTAGTGTCTCTACTTTAAAGAGTCCTCTCCTGCTGATGTTCAGGTGTATATCAGTATGTAGTGTCCCTACTTTAAAGAGTCCTCTCTGCTGATGTTCAGGTGTATCAGTATGTAGGGTCTCTACTTTAAAGAGTCCTCTCCTGCTGATGTTCACGTGTATATCAGTATGTACTGTCTCTACTTTAAAGAGTCCTCTCCTGCTGATGTTCAGGTGTATATCAGTATGTAGTGTCTCTACTTTAAAGAGTCCTCTCCTGCTGATGTTCAGGTGTATATCAGTATGTAGTGTCTCTACTTTAAAGAGTCCTCTCCTGCTGATGTTCAGGTGTATATCAGTATGTAGTGTCTCTACTTTAAAGAGTGCTCTCCTGCTGATGTTCAGGTGTATATCAGTATGTAGTGTCTCTACTTTAAAGAGTCCTCTCCTGCTGATGTTCAGGTGTATATCAGTATGTAGTGTCTCTACTTTAAAGAGTCCTCTCCTGCTGATGTTCAGGTGCATATCAGTATGTAGTGTCTCTACTTTAAAGAGTCCTCTCCTGCTGATGTTCAGGTGTATATCAGTATGTAGTGTCTCTACTTTAAAGAGTGCTCTCCTGCTGATGTTCAGGTGTATATCAGTATGTAGTGTCTCTACTTTAAAGAGTCCTCTCCTGCTGATGTTCAGGTGTATATCAGTATGTAGTGTCTCTACTTTAAAGAGTCCTCTCCTGCTGAGTCTTTAAATAAAAACATGTACACGGTGCAAACAGAAGACAAGTAATAAAATGAAGGACAAACAACAAAGGTCTTTTTACAAAAAACGTATTTTTATTAATTGTTTTTTACAGTTTAATTGTATATGTTTTCACTTTTCCTGTCCTGTCCTTCTCGTCTCTTCCTCGTCTTATGGAGAACATTTAACATGCTTAGTTAAAGGTGGGGGGGTGAGTCTGAGGAAGCGGCTCGAGATGCACTTGTTGTTATTTTCCATGGAAAGCTCTCAACGTCCCGATAGCAATGAATATCTGAAGTGCTTTGAAGCCGTGGCGCTGCAGAAAGCTCGACCAATCATCTGAGCCGGCTGAAGTAACTGGACGGCCTACCTGCCTGTCAGCCTTCCATCGGGGCACACACTGATCTCTGCCCTCATTGGTCCTGTGCGCGTCCGTGTGTGTTGGGGGAGGGGCTCTGAGAGGAAGGGGCAGATTTTCTCCGGCTGTGTATTTTCAAATTCTAGCCACTCGAGCTGCTTCTCCGTTCTTACCTCCCCCACCTTTAAGGCTTCAAAACTTTGATTATTGATCAAAGTTAGAATGCTCATCTGATCTAATGGACTCAAGATGTTCCTGTTCCAGATGTCCCAACGCGTCCCGGTCAGATCTGGACCCTTGGTCTGGTGTTTCCTCCTGGATGCTACGGCTACCTAAAGAAACACAATAATAATCTAACCTACGCTCAACCTGCCGCTGGGCCCAGAAAGCAAACGTTACGCACAGCGTCCAATGTCCAGGCAGAAGATCCTTTCATCCCTTTATTGAAAATCCAATAAAGATACAGAGAACTACGGCAACTACAATTATTACGATAAATAATGATTCATTCACTAAAACAAAAACAGTCCGAAAATAAATCTTTACTTTTAAAATAACATAAACCAATATTTAGCTCCAACGCTGAAGGTAGAGTTGGTTCCGTGAAGGCAGGATGCGCTTTCTACACTCTGATTGGTCTATTCTGCTTCAGCGATGCCCTGCTCTTCATCGCTCTGCAGTGGGGAGGGGTCTTCATCTCTGCAGGGGGGAGGGGTCTTCATCGCTCTGCAGGGGGGAGGGGTCTTCATCTCTGCAGGGGGGAGGGGTCTTCATCGCTCTGCAGGGGGGAGGGGTCTTCATCGCTCTGCAGGGGGGAGGGGTCTTCATCTCTGCAGGGGGGAGGGGTCTTCATCTCTGCAGGGGGGAGGGGTCTTCATCGCTCTGCAGGGGGGAGGGGTCTTCATCTCTCTGCAGGGGGGAGGGGTCTTCATCTCTCTGCAGGGGGGAGGGGTCTTCATCGCTCTGCAGGGGGAGGGGTCTTCATCTCTCTGCAGAGGGGAGGGGTCTTCATCGCTCTGCAGGGGGGAGGGGTCTTCATCTCTCTGCAGGGGGGAGGGGTCTTCATCTCTCTGCAGGGGGAGGGGTCTTCATCTCTCTGCAGGGGGGAGGGGTCTTCATCTCTCTGCAGAGGGGAGGGGTCTTCATCTCTCTGCAGGGGGGAGGGGTCTTCATCTCTCTGCAGGGGGGAGGGGTCTTCATCTCTCTGCAGGGGGGAGGGGTCTTCATCTCTCTGCAGGGGGGAGGGGTCTTCATCTCTCTGCAGGGGGGAGGGGTCTTCATCTCTCTGCAGAGGGGAGGGGTCTTCATCTCTCTGCAGGGGGGAGGGGTCTTCATCTCTCTGCAGGGGGGAGGGGTCTTCATCTCTCTGCAGAGGGGAGGGGTCTTCATCTCTCTGCAGGGGGGAGGGGTCTTCATCTCTCTGCAGGGGGGAGGGGTCTTCAGGCCAAAGTCTGCGAACAGTCGCCTCGGCTAACGGGAATTCTTCAAACACAACCGAGCTGCAGCTTCCAGCTCCTCCTTCGCAGAACTTCAGTTTCTCTCTCAGTCGGTCCGGACCGAACTCCAGCAGCTGAAACAGGAAGAGCTCAGATTCAGCAACATGGAGCCCATCATGAACTACAACTCCCATGAGCCTCTGGGAACACGTTCAAAATCATTTTATAATTCATATTATTTATTTATGAATACTAGGACGGCCAAAGTAGTGTGTTAATAACACAACTTTCACTTTTTTAACACGTGCCCGCTTTCTGAGCCTGAGAAGAGAATGAAAAACCAGAAAGATCTCCCTTTAAAACATTTGGAAACTACGGAAATCCCAATGAATACATTCCAATTACACATTTTGATCTATATATATATATATATATATGTCACATATATATATATATATAGTTTTTCCAAATTTCTTATTTCTATTTATACATTTATGTGACATTTTCTCCATTTCGTTTAAAAATACTTTTTCACATTTATTTCACAAAATCTCCTAAAATTAAAAATGTTCTTCTATCTTTAAAATAGTTTTTCAGGTGTTTTTCAAGTATTCCTTGGATATAAGATATTTTGGGGGATTTTTTCTTTCCTTTTACACATTTTCTTCTAGACATGTTTCACATTTGGGACTTTTTAAACATATTTGTGTATTTCTTTAACAACAAGGGCCGTGGTGCTTCTGAGAAAAGGAGCTGAGGTCAAACTCTGAAACGAGTCCTTAAAGAAGACGAACCAGATCCACTCTGGTCGGTCCTACAAAGTCGTCCTGGAGATATATAAATATATGAAATGTAGAGAAAAGCCTGAGGCTGAGCTGTGGACAAGAAGACAAGAGGAAGTGATCACCTTGTCCTCCACATGCAGAGCGATGCCCACGTTATCCCAGACATATTGTAACATCCCGTCATGTCTGCTAGATTGTTCATGTCATGTTAATCAGGTTCATGTTATTGTTTCACGTTTAGTTCATCGCCCAGGTTAGATTTATGTTTAGTCTTTTTGTTCACCTGTCTCGTCCTGTCATTGCACTTCCTATTTTATTGTGTACTTACCTCTGGTCTCATTTCAGGTCCCCTTACTTCCCCCCTTTGTGTGTGTTCCCGTCAGCGTCTGCCCCGCCCCTGATTGTCTCCACCTGTCCCCCTCACCTCATGGATACATAGTCCTGTCTCCCTTTGTCCTGTGCCAGTTCGTCTTGTGCCTTGTGCCATTTAGAGAGCCAGCTTGTCTCGCCCAGAGATTATTGTATTTTGCGACCATAGTCAAGTTTATTTAGTTTGTAATTTGCTTTGCTATGTTTTGCCTCTTAGGATGTTTTGTTTGAACTTTATACTTTTACAAAGTAAAGACTATTTTTGAACAAACTTTCTTTTGAGTCGTGCGTTTGAGTCCAAGTGTCTGTAAGGTTCCTAACAGAACGAACTGGCCAAAAAATGGACTCCGCCGACTCCGGTTCCTTCAAGGCCGATGTGTTAGCGCAGGATGCTAAGCTAACCCTCCATGCTGAACAGCTGTCTTCCATCAACCAAGGAATGATTGGTCTCACGGATCGTCAGGATGAATTCCAATCAGCTGTACCCAACCAAGTAAATCACCTGGCACTTCAAATGCAGCAAGTTCTCTCACCCCTCAAAGCCGGTTCCTCTGCACCTACTCCAGCAATGCCAGGTCCACGGTCTGTTGCTTCGGATCACACCGCCCCACCTGGATCGACGCTTCGCCTGGCTCCTCCGGAGAGGTTTTCCGGGGACTCTGGTAACTGTCGACCCTTTCTGGTACAGTGTGAACTACATTTTGCTCATAACCCTGCTGCCTTTGTTTCGGACCAAGCTAAGGTAGCTTTCATGTTGTCCCACATGTCTGGTAGAGCCGCTGCTTGGGCTACAGCCGAGTGGTCAAGAAACTCGCCCATATGTCAGTCACTGAACATGTTTACCCAGACCCTAAGCCGTGTGTTTGATCACTCATCACCTTCCAGAGAAGCCTCACGAGTCATTATGCAGATCAAACAGGGACAACAGAGAGCGACAGACTATGCAATAGATTTTCGTACTCTAGCAGCAGACAGTGGGTGGAACACCCCTGCTTTAATTGATGCCTTCATGAATGGTCTACAAGACTCTATAAAGGACCAGTTGGCACCCCATGAACTACCCACAGATCTTGATTCCATCATTGCCATGTCAATTCGCATTGATAACAGGCTTCATGAAAGGCAGAAGGAGAGAATCAGAACCAGTGCACGACCTCCGAGCCACATGGGGTACTCACCTGCCTTTCGACACCCATGGAGCTCCAGTCCACCTTCCTCAGCCTCGCCCAAGGAACCAGCGCCCTCGGCTGCACCGGAGGAACCCATGCAGCTGGTGAGCCAATTCTCTGCAACTGATTTCCCTCCACGTTCATTGACCATGGTACATATTCAAGTGCGTGACCAAGACATTACTGTGGGGACATTAGTCGATTCAGGTGCCGACGAAAGTCTGATGGACTGGAGTTTGGCAAAGAGACTATGCATCAAGACTGTTCCGTTGACTTCCCCTGTTACTGCCAGTGCCTTAGATGGCAAGTTATTATTTAAAATAACCCATGTATCTGAACCTGTCCAAATAACCATTGACAATACACACATGGAGGAAATGAAATTCCAGTTATTTGACTCTGCACTACACCCCTTGATTTTGGGTTATCCATGGCTGATCAAACATAACCCGATCATTGACAGGCGATCAGGGAGAGTTAAGGACTGGGGCCCAGGCTGTAGGCTGACCTGTTCAGACCTTCCTAGGTTCTCCACAGAACCTGAAAAGGAACAAGACAAACACACTCATAAGCCTGACTCCATTTCGGATTATCCCGACCTGACTAGTGCCCTTGTGTTACCAGGACTTAAAGGAAGCATTTAACAAAACTAGGGCCATGTCCCTACCTCCCCACCGACCGTATGACTGTCCCATTAACCTGTTGGCTGGTTCTCAGATCCCTAAAAGGAGACTTTACTCTCTCTCTGCACCGCAAAGGGAGGCTATGAAGTCCTATATTGACTCCTCTCTAAAAACTGGACTCATCAGACCATCCTCCTCCCCAGCGGCCGCTGGGTTTTTCTTCATCGATAAGAAAGATGGTACCCTCCGTCCATGCATTGACTATAGTCCCCTTAATGAAATAACAGTTAAAAATAGATACCCACTCCCTCTCATGTCTTCAGCCTTTGAACTTTTGCAGGATGCAAAACTATTCACCAAACTGGACTTGAGAAACGCTTACCATCTCATTAGGATACGAGAGGGGGATGAGTGGAAGACCGGTTTTAACACTCCCAGTGGTCACTACGAGTACCTAGTTGTAGCAAGTGTATCAGCTGTAATTAAATGAGTGATATTCAGAAGAACTAGGAACGACTATGGAGCTGAATGTGTGTGAAAAATACAACTGAAACCAGGTATGCGTTACAAAATAGTTGTATTCAAGATAACAAGTTCATTCAAATTCACATGATTATTTTTCAGGGGCCCAGTAAAGGCAAAAAACAAAAGAAAAGCTTCCGGGGTAAAGTTCATTAATTTCCGTTTAATCCTACTTCACCATGTGGCAGGGAGGATAGGTTTAGAATCTTAGCTCGCCATCAAGGTCCATGAAAGGTCATCAGGTGCGGCAAGCACCTGGCAAAAGCAAATATATCCAAACAAAAAAACCTGACCTGTAAAAGGTCACAAGGAATAATTAGTATCTTCCCTTTGCGCATTTAAATACAAATACATCTCTTAAATAAAATAAATACATTTCTGGTTGTACAACATTTCTATATCCATTTCTATACAAAACATTAATCTGTTTACATTCAGCCAGTAAACAACAAAGCAATACCTCAGGGCTGATCGCCAAAAGCCCACAAGGTTACACTTAAAGTAATTGGGATCAGTGAAGACCCATGCATAAGATATTTCTACTAGCAATACTATTAGCATGCTAACCGCTAGCTTAGCAGCTAACGAGAGCTATCTCAATGTAGATTTCCTATTGAAAATGCTAACCGCTAAGCTAGCGGGCACATTACATAACATTACACATTTTAAATACATTCTACCAATACAAGACTCACCGCTGATTGCAGCAATTGTCACCAAAACGTTAATCTGTTTAGGAATCGTGGAGGAATCCCTGTGTAGTATGTAGCATCAACGTAGCAACCAGCATCACAACAGACCAGTAAAGGAAACGGAAGTGACCTGGCTGCCATTTATACTGAGCTACGGAAGCCTGCTAGGATTGAACCTGGGTTACATAGTCATGCCATTTGGATTATGCAATGCTCCGGCAGTTTTTCAGTCATTTGTCAACGATGTGCTGAGGGATTATCTCAACAAGTTTGTATTCGTTTATCTCGATGACATCTTGATCTTCTCACCCGATGAGGAGACCCACACCCATCATGTCCGCCAGGTACTGCACAGCCTGATGGAGAATCAACTCTACTGCAAGGCTGAAAAGTGTGAGTTTCACGTCAAGACCATCTCCTTCCTGGGGTATATCATCTCGGCCAATCAAATCCAGATGGATCCAGAGAAGGTCAGTGCAGTGGCCAATTGGCCATCTCCCACCAACAGGAAAAAGGTGCAACAATGTTTAGGCTTTGCAAACTTCTACAGGAGGTTTATACGAAACTTTAGTGGCATTGCAGCACCTTTACCTCTCCCCATGTCATGTTCAAGTGGAATATACAGGCGGATGAAGCTTTCCAGAAGCTCAAGAAACTGTTCACGACTGCCCCAATCCTCACAGTGGCCGACCCACGGAGACAATTTATCGTGGAGGTGGATGCCTCCAACGATGGCATCGGGGCGGTGCTGTCCCAAAGATCTGTCCAGGACAACAAGCTACACCCATGTGCGTTCCTTTCACGTAAGTTGACAACTGCAGAAAGGAACTATGATGTGGGGAATAAGGAGCTTTTAGCAGTTAAAACAGCTTTGGAGGAATGGCGTCATTGGTTGGAGGGGGCTGAGCAACCATTTCTAGTTTGGACTGATCATAAAAACCTGGAATACATTAAGACTCCAAAAGACTGAACTCACGCCAGGCTAGATGGTCATTGTTTTTTAATCTGTCTCATTTTGTATTGTCATACAGACCAGGCACACAGAATGTTAAAGCTGATGTATTGTCACGTTTGTACGATCCTGAACCTGTTGCCAAGGAGCCCGAGAGCATCCTTCCACCTAACCGTGTGGTTGGAGCAGTTTCATGGCCAATAGAATCGGTGGTGAAGCAGGCAAATGGTGAGACCCCGGCACCTAGGGGTTGTCCACGAAATAGGTTGTTTGTCCCTGTTTCCGTTCGATCACAGGTCTCCACTGGGCTCACACGTCTACGCTCACCTGTCATCCTGGAGTGAAACGCACAACCTTCATGATCAAGCAGCGTGTCTGGTGGCCGGCTATGAGGAAGCAGGTGGCAGGAACGACCTCCACTGAAGCACAGATGGGGTTGCTGCAGCCACTTCCTGTTCCGCATCGGCCATGGTCCCACATCTCGATGGACTTTGTCACCGGACTACCGATATCAGAATGTAACAGATTTAGTCAAATGGCACATTTCATTGCACTATCCAAGCTCCCCTCTGCCAAGGAAACGGCAGAGGTCATGTTACGTCATGTCTTTCGCATTCATGGTTTTCCCAGGGACATTGTGTCAGACCGGGGCCCACAGTTCATTTCCCGTTTCTGGAAGGAGTTCTGCCATCTCCTTGGAGCCACCGTGAGTAGGGTTGGGTACCGAGAACCGGTTCCGGTTCGGAACCGGTTCCAACATTTCGATTCCAATGGCATCATTTAGAAATGTGAATTTCGGTTCCGCTTTCCGATTCCTGAGGAAATGTTCCTCGCCGCTCTCCGTAGCCTCCTGTGTGACTGCGGCGGGGCGGGAACTGTAGCGTTGTACCTCCACTTCCTACAGCGTAACCTGAGACCAGGGCCGGCCCGTCGCACTGGCGTTATAGATGTTCGCCTAGGGCGCCAGATCTGTGGAGGCGCTGCGCTGACAGCTCTGGGAGGGAAACAATTAGTTTTGACCGCTGGTGCTCATCCTGATGTTCGGCCTCGATGTAACGACATTCATAATTAAGTAAATGTAACACCCTTTTCATCCCGTTTACAATTTTCATTCGCCCTGTACGACGGGCGCTGCAAGTGATGAAAATGGGGGATGTGGGATTATCTGGCAACCGCAGCTCACAGCCAACGTGCGAGTGAGCGAGGGAGGGAGGGAGGGCGCTGTTGTTATTAGCATCTGGTGCTAGTTGCTCTGACGCAGAGCCCTAGAGATACTAAGAGTTACGACACTCCCATAGACCTCCGTTGTAAATAATGGCGGCACCTACTTCCGGGGTATGGACATCGAAATAGTTCCAAATATTGTCATGTGGGCGTTGGACCTCATTCACTTAGTTCCAGAGGTAAGTTGCTGAAATATCGAACTCTTTTGAATTGTCAACTGTCTATATTGTATCAGAGGCCCTTTATGATGCTTATACTGGTCTTCATTTGTATATGCACAGCGTCATTATCTATATTTAGGCTACTCTACAGCAGTGAATGAAGGATGAGCCTAAAACATGGTCATGCTTCCAAAATGTTTATTTTTCACAAAATAAACAGTTTAAAAAAAAAAAATTTGCATTTTTTTTTAATTCAGCCTCACATGTCAGCCATGGCTGTTGCTGCTGCTGCTGGCGGAGGCTGCTGCTGCTGGAGGAGGGGGCTGCTGCTGGAGGCTGCTGCTGCTGGAGGAGGGGGCTGCTGCTGGAGGCTGCTGCTGCTGGAGGAGGGGGCTGCTGCTGGAGGCTGCTGCTGCTGGAGGAGGGGGCTGCTGCTGGAGGCTGCTGCTGCTGGAGGAGGGGGCTGCTGCTGGAGGCTGCTGCTGCTGGCGGAGGCTGCTGCTGGAGGCTGCTGCTGCTGGCGGAGGCTGCTGCTGCTGGAGGCTGCTGCTGCTGGAGGAGGGGGCTGCTGCTGGAGGCTGCTGCTGCTGGAGGAGGGGGCTGCTGCTGGAGGCTGCTGCTGCTGGAGGAGGGGGCTGCTGCTGGAGGCTGCTGCTGCTGGAGGCTGCTGCTGCTGCTGGAGGAGGCTGCTGCTGCTGGAGGCTGCTGCTGCTGGAGGCTGCTGCTGCTGGAGGAGGCTGCTGCTGCTGGCGGAGGCTGCTGCTGCTGGAGGAGGGGGCTGCTGCTGGAGGCTGCTGCTGCTGGAGGAGGGGGCTGCTGCTGGAGGCTGCTGCTGCTGGAGGCTGCTGCTGCTGGAGGAGGCTGCTGCTGCTGGAGGCTGCTGCTGCTGGAGGAGGCTGCTGCTGCTGGCGGAGGCTGCTGCTGCTGGAGGAGGGGGCTGCTGCTGGAGGCTGCTGCTGCTGACGGAGGCTGCTGCTGCTGCTGGAGGCTGCTGCTGCTGACGGAGGCTGCTGCTGCTGGAGGAAGAGGAGGCTGGAGGCTGCTGACGGAGGACCGGGAATGGAGATGCCAAGTACATCGATGGCAACGAGTAAGGTGTTTGGCAGTGGCCTAGATGCTATGACCTTCGGTGCAGAGGTCTGTTGGGTCTTCTTTGCCTTCTTACTCTGACTCTTGCTGCCAAGATACCCTTTATGTGTGTCCTTCCTCTCAGCCCTGATGCACTTTGATGCAATCCTTAACCTCAGCCTGATGTATGTTGAGGGGATTCTTTTCTTCATGGCATGAGGGCAGGTTGCTGTCCAGCAACATGGCTTCTTGTTCCAGCTGTGACACTGCATTTGAGGACTCCATGAGGGAATCGCTCGTCCTCACACGGAGCAGCTGCTCCACGTTCTGAACACGGGGAAAACCTCATCAGATGGACGGGAAAGTGCACCCTTTTAAATCCTTTTAACACCAGCAGACCAGCTCTCTCATTTTCACCATCACTGACATTTGTCCCAAAGTGAGAAGCTGATGACCCGATGTATCCTGCGAGGTGGTATAGCACGCAGGACTCGGTGGTGTTGTCAGGTCTACCAGCTGCTCCACTCTCAGAACGTCAGGAGGACTGCAGCTGCTGCTCTGCGGGTCCAGGAAGTCTGCCAGTCTGATCCATCCTCCACGTAACTGCCAGTATGCACTGGCGATAGGAACTGGCCCTCGGTGAGAGCGCGCAGTGCATATTGGAGCTCTACAGGGGGCAGAGTTCCTCAGACGAATGGACGACCATGTGTTTTCCAGGCAGTCTTGAGTGAAGCGGCTTGTGAGAACACATGTGTGCCCTTGTCTCAACAGGTCATGCTGGACCTCCAGGATTGTTGTTGTGGCCATCACCAGTCCTGTCTGGACTGGTTTCCAGCTGCCCAGGGGCCGATCTTCAGGCCCGAAACAGATGGATGGAGTCCCGGAGGAAGCTGATGGCCTTATCATACTCCTCCATCTGGAAATGACTGAGGGCAGTAACAGTGTTGCGTGACGACATGAGGTCAAACCAGTGGTCCACCGTCTCCACAAAGGTAAGGTAGGACTCTGGTCTGTGCTCCTCCGCCACCATGTACCTCAGTCTGTGCTCCTCTGCCACCATGTACCTCAGTCTGTGCTCCTCCGCCACCATGTACCTCAGTCTGTGCTCCTCCGCCACCATGTACCTCAGTCTGTGCTCCTCCGCCACCATGTACCTCAGTCTGTGCTCCTCTGCCACCATGTACCTCAGTCTGTGCTCCTCTGCCACCATGTACCTCAGTCTGTGCTCCTCCGCCACCATGTACCTCAGTCTGTGCTCCTCCGCCACCATGTACCTCAGTCTGTGCTCCTCTGCCACCATGTACCTCAGTCTGTGCTCCTCTGCCACCATGTACCTCAGTCTGTGCTCCTCCGCCACCATGTACCTCAGTCTGTGCTCCTCCGCCACCATGTACCTCAGTCTGTGCTCCTCCGCCACCATGTACCTCAGTCTGTGCTCCTCTGCCACCATGTACCTCAGTCTGTGCTCCTCCGCCACCATGTACCTCAGTCTGTGCTCCTCTGCCACCATGTACCTCAGTCTGTGCTCCTCCGCCACCATGTACCTCAGTCTGTGCTCCTCTGCCACCATGTACCTCAGTCTGTGCTCCTCTGCCACCATGTACCTCAGTCTGTGCTCCTCTGCCACCATGTACCTCAGTCTGTGCTCCTCTGCCACCATGTACCTCAGTCTGTGCTCCTCCGCCACCATGTACCTCAGTCTGTGCTCCTCTGCCACCATGTACCTCAGTCTGTGCTCCTCCGCCACCATGTACCTCAGTCTGTGCTCCTCTGCCACCATGTACCTCAGTCTGTGCTCCTCCGCCACCATGTACCTCAGTCTGTGCTCCTCTGCCACCATGTACCTCAGTCTGTGCTCCTCTGCCACCATGTACCTCAGTCTGTGCTCCTCCGCCACCATGTACCTCAGTCTGTGCTCCTCTGCCACCATGTACCTCAGTCTGTGCTCCTCCGC